>NC_047505.1:2152051-2221807 GCF_902827115.2 Pseudochaenichthys georgianus | reverse complement strand
TGCGCACACACACACACACACACACACACACACACACACACACACACACACACACACACACACACACACACACACACACACACACACACACACACACACACACACACACACACACACACACACACACACACACACACACACACACACACACACACACACACACACACACACACAGCTCTGCGCTGTCAGGGATGGACATTCCCAATATTCTTGACAAAGGTCCAGAGGGACAGAAAAATATAATCAATAAATTGTAGGGATGTAACGATACCAAAAACTCACGGTACGATAATATCGCGATATTCAATAAAAACATTTTTTACTCGGAAAATGTTTCTTTATTACATAATAAATCTGATTTGTACAGCATTTTAGTAGGATAGCAGTATTTTAAAGTGTCAAAAACAAAGTGACAGTAACAGACTGGAACAAGAAAACCAGTGTTTTTGTACCTATAGTACTACCAAAGAAAGTAGGCATTTTCTTTGTGCCACTGCATCTCACAAATAAACAAGGACATTTAATAATCAGACACTGCAATAAAATAAATCAAGTTTCACTTTAGTTTTTCAAGTAACTCAGCTCAAACTCACTAGTCACTCACTCAGCATCATCAGACAGGTTTTTAGGAATATGAGAATGTCCACATTTCCAGGTATTTAGAAGCTGGGATGTTTGGGCATTTACAATATCCCCTGCTCGGGAAAAAACTCTCTCGCTTGGTGCTGATGTTGCTGGGACAGCAGTGGTCGCGTTAACCGAATATTTTATTTATCAATGACGGAAAAATCTGAAAGCAGTCTGTCATTTTGACAGATTGGAACAAACTCGGAACAGCGCCAACGTTTCCCCGCAGCGAGGCTCTGGTGTTATGCCGTGGTATGCATGCCCTCCAAAAGGAAATGATATAGTTTCCAAACCGTACTTTGCCGTACAGATCAACACATGTCTGGGAGGTTTTGCTTTACGCTGTGCGCGCTCCCGCGAGGTGCATGCAGTGCACATACGGCATAACACTGCCCCCCCCCCCCGTTGACAGTTCATGAGCATGCTCTCTCCTGAACTGTTCAGACCCGACGGGTAATAAGGAATTATGACGGACATTTTACGATCCTGTCTGTCAAAATGATGGACAGCGAAAAAGTCCAACGCCACCTCAGTGGGATGGAGAGATATGCTTTGGCCATGGGTGACAGCAGTCGGTCAAACTGTGCATTGTCTCTCCACCACTTCAAAAACACTACCGTTTTTGCCAAGAAGGTGAGGCTTATTGACAGGGCGAGATATACTGTTGGTACTTGTCCATGTCTCTAGGTGTGTATGTAGCCCTGTAAATACAATGTCCTTTTGTGTTCTGTTGTTTTATGTTCATGTTGTAACCGACTTGCTGCCATGTTGGACAGGTCTCTCTTGAAAAAGAGCGATGATCTCAATGGGACCACTTGGTTAAATAAAGGTTTAAAACAAAAAAAAAGTGTTTTAAAATAAAAAAAATAAAAGATTGCGGTAGATTTTGTCAGTCTCACGACGGTATTGGGACGTTTATTTACCGCGATACCTGGATATTCGGTATATCGTTACATCCCTAATAAATTGTGATGCTGAGCATGCGTGTGTGTGCGGGATCTTCTGATCTAAAGACTTCCTTTTCTGTTGTCCTTGCACTGGCATCTGAGACAGTTGGATGTGCACATTGTTACGACCCGCCTCCCTACTCAATAGTAGTGGCTCGTGAGGCAGTCCGCAACATAAAACAAAAGTACACAACACATAGGCACTAAACGGTGATCATACATTTATTGCCACAATCTTAAAAACATACACTGGAGGACAGGTAAACAAATAAGAAGACGGAGGGGACTTGGGCCAACCACACCACGGGCCGTAGGATCCAGAGCCTTCCTCCGCTACCCAAAATCATACATAACCTAACAGGAGAAATAAAGCCGCGAAAACCTAACGCTAACACGTCCTCCAGAAAACACAACAAAAAGGCAAAATAGCTCTGCCACAGCAGAGATATCCGGAGTAGTGATCCGCCTCCTTCTCCTTCAGTCCCCTCTTTTATGCTCGGCTGATTGTCAGCTGGGAGCACCTGCGCCGAGCTCGGCTGAGTGACAACTGGGAACACCTGGGGAAGGCGGAGCCAGCTGTACCTGCACAGCAGAGAGAACAACAAAAAGGGGGGGAGTACGTAACACCCCCACCATGAGTTAGTGATTTTTTTTTTTTTTTAAAAACAAAACAATCACAACAATCAACCTTAGTTGACAGACGTGCTCACCACCACTCATTCCACACACCCGACAGGTTAACAACACACAATACTACCATACCATAGCCAGTGCCTCCTTTTCGATGGTGGAATACACCCGCTGGTGTCGATCAAATCTCCCGGAGCGGTACGACACAGAGCGCTCCACCTCAGGATCAGCTCCAGTACATCTGCCCGCTGCGCGTCAGGCAAGTGTGCTAAATGTGCCTCAATGTTACCCAGAATCTCTGAGTTTTGCAGCCTCCCCTGTAACACCGCCTTCGATTGGACCACAACGTCTTCATCCCCCCCCCCAAATGACCGGGACTTCAGCGGTGACAGACGTGTCACTTTCAGCACTGGACAGCGCCACCATACAGGCAGCGACAGGTTTAGAGAGATCAGCACCAGACAGCTCCCCGGGTAGAACAATAGACTTAGCAGTAACAGCATCTGAGCCACTGCTCAAGTCAGTGGCATTCGCCCTCTCATTGTATGGCTTCAACATATTAACGTGACAAAGCCTGCTCCTACGACCCCGGTCAGGGGTAGCGATGAGATAGTCACGGTCACCGACTTTCTTGGTAACAACATAAGGGCCACTGAACCGGGCTTGCAAACTGGAACCAGGGATCGGCAGTAAGGCTAGCACTTTATCCCCTGGAGCGAATACCCTGTCCTTAGCCCGCTTGTCATACCAACTCTTCATTTCCCTTTGTGCATCAACCAGATTATCCTGTGCCAGCTCGCATGCACGGCGCATCCTGAAACGAAACCCACTCACATAATCCAGCAAATTAAGTGGCTCAGCCACACCCAGCCACTTTTCCTTCAACAGCTTCAGGGGACCACGTACATTATGAGCAAAAACCAGCTCAGACGGACTAAATCCTAGCGACTCTTGCACCACCTCTCTCACTGCGAACAACATTAAATGCACTCCCTCATCCCAATCCTTCTCAGATTCCAAACAGTACACACGCAACATCGATTTAAGCGTCTGATGAAAACGCTCAAGTGCCCCCTGCGACTCCGGGTGATATGCACTCGAGTGGACATGACTAATAGCGAGCTGTTTGAGAGTCTGAGCAAAGACTCGAGACATGAAATTAGATCCTTGGTCAGTTTGAATTACCTTTGGCAAACCAAACACGGAAAAAAATTTCACCAGGGCTTTGACCACACTCGGAGCAGTGATGTTACGCAATGGTATGGCTTCAGGAAACCGTGTTGCTGCACACATGATGGTAAGCAGAAATGTATTCCCAGATTTACTGCGTGGAAAAGGGCCTACACAGTCCACGATCACCCGCTCAAAAGGTTCACTTACAACCGGGATGGGATACAGCGGTGCAGGAGGAATCGTTTGATTGGGCTTCCCTACAACCTGGCACACATGGCAGGTTTTACAGTATTGCACTACATCCCTCTTCAGACCAGGCCAGAAGAAATGGCGCAGCACTCGGTCATACGTTTTATTGACACCCAGGTGGCCAGCAAGCTGATGATCGTGAGCCAAACCTAAGATGTCACGGCGGTATTTAGCCGGGACCACCACTTGTATTTTCACACTCCAATCATCATCTGGTGACGCAAACAGCGGTGTCCATTTACGCATGAGCACCCCGTCTTCGACAAAGTACCCCCGAGAGCCAATGACACCTTCTGATACCGTATCCTCCAACAGCAATGATAATTCCGCATCCGCCTTTTGATCTCTCACCAGCTGCTGACGTGCCACAGGCACAGTACCGAGACTTATCGTATCAGTCTTCACACCGTCACGCTGCAGGGGAGGGTCATTAAATGGCCATATATATCTATAGCCATAAAGCTATCAGCCAGATCCACATCATTGCTAACCTCAACCTCACATTTGGACTTGGCGCGGGTAACGGCACATGCGACATGTACATCAGGGAACTCTCGGACCACTTTATCTGAATAATTCCCCACAGGAACTGCAGTCACCTCCGGCTTAACTAGCACTCTGCCCCCGGCTAAATCATTCCCCAAGATCAAATCTACTCCCTCAATAGGAAAACATGACCGAACCCCGACAATCACCGGCCCTGTAACCAGATCTGACTCGAGGTGAATATAATGCAACGGTGAATCTACATACTGCATCCCAAACCCCCTCACAAGAACACCCGAATCAACAGCCGACTCCTCCGAGAGGGGCAACACACCAGTCACGATAAAAGATTGTGATGCCGCTGTATCCCTCAAAATTGTCACTGGAATCCTGTTGTCCTTCCCAAGCGAAGACACTACTCCCTGCATAAGAAACGGAGCAAACACTTCCAGTTCTGACTTGAGTGGTCCCGGTCAAGAAGTATTGACAAAGGCTACTGTGTTTACATGCTTATTTTCATCCCGCAAAACATAGCAATTCGCAACAATATGACCTCTTTTCTTGCAGTAATGACACACTGGCCTCTCCGTAGATCCCCCATTCACCTCTCCCGGTTTTTCCTCAGCAACTCTTGGCCTGCTGGACTGCCATGGCACTTTAGTGAAGACTGGGGTTTCTCTGATATTATTGTCCACAAACCCGGCCTGTGCCCTAGTCCTCTCACCGTAGACAGTCTTGTGAGTAAGCGCATATTCGTCAGCCAAAACCGCAGCATCAAACAGTTTCACCGGTTTTTGCTCATTGAGGTATGTGGCTACTGTGTAAGGCAAACAGTTTTTAAATTCTTCCATGAGCACTAATGTTTTTAGGTCCTCTAGAGACTTTGTCCCCGTCGATGAGCACCATCGCTCAAACAGAACTTCTTTCTCACGGGCGAATTCCACATAAGCTTGACAATCTTGTCTTTTCAAACCACGAAACTTTTGACGGTATGCCTCAGGCACCAGCTCATAAGCACGCAGAATTGCAGCTTTCACCTGTTCATAATCCCGGCTAACCTCCTCAGATAACGCAGTATACACCTCCTGTGCTTTACCCGCGAGAACGCACTGCAGCATAACAGTCCACATGTTCCCAGGCCATTTAAACGTTGTTGCTACACGCTCAAACAGGACAAAATAGCTATCAACGTCTTTTTCATTAAACACTGGGATAAACCGAGTATACTTGCCTACGTCAAAATCATGAGGTTGTGCAGACCCCAACTGCTGAGTCTGGTGAGATGTCAGCTCCAGCTCCCTCAAACGTAACTCCGCCTCTCTCAGTCTGTTGTCACTCTCCTTCTCTCTAACCATCAGCTTGCGCAGCTCTAGCTGAAGTTGAAGGTCGCTCACTTTCTGCAAGACCTCTGTCCCGTCGTCCATGGGGACCTCTACTTCCTCCTCTGACAATACCTCCTGCTCTATAAGCGCAGCCAACAGCTGTCCCTTAATGATCTGTTTCTTGTTCTGTTTATTGACTACAACGTCAAATCTGCCTGCGATCAGACCAAGCTGCTGTTTGCTACATGCATCCAACTTCCCCCGAGTCGGATCACCCACAAACCCCTCCAAGTCGAAATCCATCACTGCAACTCTACGCTATACAGCCAAACAAACAACAAAATGCTGTCAAGGGCCTTTTAGAAAGTAATGCTACTCACCACACCGGCACCTGCCCGAGACAGCCTTTGGACGAGCCCCCATATGTTACGACCCGCCTCCCTACTCAATAGTAGTGGCTCGTGAGGCAGTCCGCAACATAAAACAAAAGTACACAACACATAGGCACTAAACGGTGATCATACATTTATTGCCACAATCTTAAAAACATACACTGGAGGACAGGTAAACAAATAAAAAGACGGAGGGGACTTGGGCCAACCACACCACGGGCCGTAGGATCCAGAGCCTTCCTCCGCTACCCAAAATCATACATAACCTAACGGGAGAAATAAAGCCGCGAAAACCTAACGCTAACACGTCCTCCAGAAAACACAACAAAAAGGCAAAATGGCTCTGCCACAGCAGAGATATCCGGAGTAGTGATCCGCCTCCTTCTCCTTCAGTCCCCTCTTTTATGCTCGGCTGATTGTCAGCTGGGAGCACCTGCGCCGAGCTCGGCTGAGTGACAACTGGGAACACCTGGGGAAGGCGGAGCCAGCTGTACCTGCACAGCAGAGAGAACAACAAAAAGGGGGGGAGTACGTAACACATATCTAATAAAAGGGTTTTTTCAAACATCTAATTAAACCCTTTAAATTCTAATCTTTTTTTAGGTTATTTGTGTATTTATTACAGACTTTTAGTGTAGTCACTACTAAATGTATACATTGTGTAAAACACTATCAGACTTATAAACGGTATGGAGGCTAATAGTGACACTTGTAACTTGGTTGAGTGGGTTAAGACAAAGGAATACAACATATCCTGTGTTGCCTTCCAGCTGTGTTCTGGTTCATGGGCTCATGATACTCAAACACTGGACCGGTTTAATGATGCCATCCTGTATGATCAGCACTTCACTGAACCTGTGTATTAGCATCTCTGCTATCACACTGAGCACAAGAACTAGCTGGTTAGCAGCTGGACATCATATATCATAGACGGAGACAACCAGGTAAAAACCAGACGAAAAAGTGCTGTCCTCAAGCCCGATCACATATAGGATAGTTACTGTGCTGTCCACAGGCACAGAGTAATATCCCAGAACTCCTAATGATGTGCATACTGAAAATATTCAAACCAAAGATGACATCAGTAAATGGATAGTGGTCTGTATGTAGGAAGCGCTTTTCCTGTCTTTGTGATCCCTCAAACGCAAGTCAGCATACACACATTCACACATTCATATAGAGGCAGAGGCTGCCAGGCGCACCTGCTCAGAGACTAACACACATATACACTCAACATGTTGACTGCAGGGGCTGGGGATTGAACCACCGACCTTTGGTTATATATCATGTATGCATGGAAATGAAACGTTATCTTGTGAGAATTCAGCCCAAGATATTTAGTATCTTTATTTTCCATTGCTGTGCCTTTGACAGCATGTGTTTGTGAAAATTGATATCGACCATGTTTTCTCTATGGAGAGTACAGAGGACAGGAGCCCTGCTATCCATCACTGAGGGGGGGGGCACCCGGGAGGAAAACTGTACAGTAAATCATCAGACACACACACACACACACACACACACACACACACACACACACACACACACACACACACACACACACACACACACACACACACACACACACACACACACACACACACAGCACAGTAGGAAGGATCCATATTGATGTCTTTATTTACGATACGATTATACTTTATTGTCAGAAAAAGTCTGAAATGGTTCCTGCACCACAGCAGCTCCATTTGCAACATCAACAAGGACAGATATTAAGACAAGATACAAGGAAACAGACATTTACATTACATGTACATTAGATCTGGGATTTAACTCTGTATTTGATTTGAGGATTGACTGGTGCACAAAAGAATGCTTTAGAACAGAACTATTTACCGGGATACAAACCGGAGGAACCAGGCATGGAGGGAGGTGGCAGAGACAGTGGGTGAAACTGGTAGGTTTTCGCCTGTTTGGGGAGTTTATATCCAGTTTACTTCGTTTTAACATTGCTATTGCTTTGTATGTCGGGGGCGGGAGATTCATGTGATTGGTTGTTGGTCGTGTTGCTCGCAAAAAATCGCCAAGATCAAGAAAATCAAGATTTTTCAAGATTTTTTTCATGCCTGTGTGTGGACGGGCCGTTAGTCTTACATTACAATATTGCATGATGATTTCGTTACAGTTATTGTTTACTGCCGTCGGTGCCGTCTCGTCATCGTCTCGTCTTCGTTATGGAAAAAAAGGTCATATATTTCGTCATAGTTTTAGTTAACGAAATTAACACTAGTCAGGACCCATTGCATCTTTGCCTATCCAGTTGTTGGCCTTGGTCAAAGTGTGGAGTGCATTCAGTATTTTACTGGACTCTGTCTCGCCATCTCCCCGAAATCTTCTTTTTAGTTCCTGAGAAAGAACATCTATGAATGAGTAGTACACCTTCCCTCTATAGTAGTCTTCTACTGACTGGAAGGAATGGCTCTCTGTGGCTGCATTAGTACTTTGCCGATACTTTGCAGGCACCCTCCCCTGCCTTTGCTGTCCTGGGGGGACTGTGGGGATGCTGATCCCAGCGGCTTCTGCCTTTTCAGTGGCACTCTTAAACAGTTTTCCAAACTGTTCTTCTGTCCTGAGGTTGGACAAGGTGTCCATCACTCCATCAACAACAACATATGCTGTGGACAGATCAATGTTGCAGTTCTGTAGAGCATCAGAGGCAAGTGCAGTGACCTCAACCCTCAACTAAGACCAAATGTAAGCAGTGAGCTTGGCAATGCACATACAGAGCTTTGTTATTGTGTTTCAGTATTCTTCACTGCAGTCCTCTGTATTGACCACTCATATTGGCCGCGCCATCATAGCCTTGACCGCACATGTTTTGGATCTGTAGGTCATTGTTCTTTAGCAAGTCAAGAACTGTTTCTTCATCTCCTCACCTGTTGTTTTTGACACCTTGCAGACCTGGAGGAAGCGCTCCATGACTTCCATTTCATACACATAACGCACAACAAAAGAGACCTGCTCGCAATGAGATACTTCAGTGGTTTCATCTATGAGTACTGAATATATATTGGCCTCCTCTATTTCTTTCCTTATCTCTCTTTTTGTGAATGTGGCGAGGGCTTTTATGATGTCATTTTGTGTTCTGTTTGAGAGGAGTGAAACTTGACATCTGTTCTTACCCATTTTCTGGTCATTGACATTATCCAAATGTAGCCTGCGAGTACACTATCATACTGGCTAAACATTCGAACAAGTTCAAGGAAGTTGCCCTGGTTTGAGCTAGTGGCAGACTCGTCGTCACCCCTGAAAGCCTTCCCCTGTCGTGCAAGATATAAAGTTATGTCAATTAATCGGGTCAATATTTCTCTGTTTCTTTGTAACTCTTGCTCTCTTATTGCCTTTCCTTGAACCTCCGATAGCTCAAAAGCTGCTTGTAATGCATTCTTTTTGTATGTGTTCCATCGCACCATACTTGCTAAATGGGCCTCTGAGTCTGCATGTTCTTGCATTTGATCAAGTCCCCTTTTCCAGTTGTTTACGCCAGCCACTCTCCAAGCACTCTTGTTACTGTACTTTTGTTCATTGAGAAAAAGCCGAAGCAGTACATACTGTCCTTTTCGGGTGAATACTCCAACCTTGGCTTATTTTCATACCACATCTTTTGAAATGATCGGCCTTCAGTGTTTTTGGGAAATCTAAGGAGAGGTTGGCATGGTCCTCTTACAACACACATTTTCACATAGCTGACATTCCATTTGAGATCAAAAGCTTGGTTGTAGGCGGGATCTGTTGGATACTTTAAGGATGCAATTTTTGATATGACCTCTTCTACACTACTGACAGTTTCCTCAACATCACCCTCTTCTATGGCTTCCTCAAACTCAACATTATCCGCCGTTTCCCCTCCTGGCCTCTTCCTCTTCCACACTGACAAGGATTTCCTGATCATCTTTCGGCTCTGTGTCAGGTGTTGCCTCTAAAGCCTCCCCTTGTCTCTCCAATGTGGCTTGTGAGATCTCTACTGCTTTCTCAGGAGTAACACTTTCAACATTCGAGTTATCTGTTCTCTCTTGTGTGTTGCTGCTGGTACTTGGTTTTAACCATGCATTTAGAGATGTGCTACTCTTGGCTGTTTCCTGGCGCTCCTTCTCCTTTTTCGGAACTGTCTCTTTGTTGATACCTTGTTCCACAGTATTCAACTGTGTATCAATCTCACTCCATGTAGGAGGTGTATTGTATGTCTGTTGTGCTCAAAATCTCATAAATAAATCATACAAAAAAATAAATAAAAAATGAGCAGCCATCAATCGAAATTATGAAGCTATTGTTTAAGGCAGGACATTGCAGGTAAAAGGATCGTTTTTTCATGTAGGCCTACTTGTAATGTTGCATGAAAATTAGCGCATTTTAATTAGGCGTAGTTAACGCCTAATTTGTATATCAATGTGGTGATTGTGATGACGTTATCAAATACACATTGTACTGCATTCACCTGTAGTGTCTCCCCTTAAGTACAGCACATTAGCCTGTATGCCCATGATAAATTGCCTTAGCTAAACCTTGGGCTAACAACTTATCCATTAGCTAGTAGCCTTCCTTAGTTAACTATATATTTGTTTGTCTTTTGGCTAAGTAGCTGTAAACTCGAGGCACCAGCAGCTTAGTCATTTGTTCATCACCACTCACCTTCACAATAGGCAAAGAAAAGCTGGCATAATGTGGGACAGTAAAGTGGGAGGTGCTGCGTCTGTCTGTCTGAAGGGACTGCTGATGTCCACACCGCTGTGCGCGAGATGTGGAAGGGAGGGAGGGAGGGTAGAGAGAGCAGAACTTCACAGTCTAATCTCCCGACCTTATATTTTTATTTTGTATTCAATCAATATATTTTTGGAAAGTGTGCGCAAACAGCAGTAGATACATATTCTTTTTTTTTTTATAAAAACACCCCATAAAAAGGGAACTTTCTCTGGAGGAAGAAAAAGGGCAGGGGCTCAAGCCCACTTTGAGGTCTATGTGTGCACGTTAGGGGTGTAACGGTTCACAAACATTTCGGTTCGGTACGTACCTCGGTTTTTAGGTCACGGTTCGGTTCGGTACGTTTTCGGTACAGCAGAACAAATTATCACAAAACATAACATCTTTTTTATATTACATTTACATTACATTGCATTTAGCTGACGCTTTTATCCAAAGCGACTTACAATAAGTACATTCGACCAGGAAGACACAACCTTGAAGAAAACAGAATCATATAAGAACATCAGGTTTCAAAGAGCCAATCGTTTCAAGTGCTACTCAACTGGCTTTAGGTAAGCCAGTCCTTTATTAGTATATAAGTGCTCTGTTAGCAGTTATTTGTTAGTCATTCTATCGCTCGAAGTGGAGTCGAAAGAGATGAGTTTTCAGTCTGCGCCGGAAGGTGTGTAAGCTTTCTGCGGTCCTGATTTCAATGGGGAGCTTATTCCACCATTTTGGAGCGAGGATAGCAAATCCACGTGTTTTTGCTGATGGGAACTTGGGTCCCCCTCGCAGCGAGGGTGCAGCGAGTCGTTTGGCTGATGAAGAGCGTAGTGCACGCGCTGGGGTGTACAGTTTAACCATGTCCTGGATGTAGGAAGGGCCAGATCCATTCGCAGCATGGTACGCAAGTACCAGTGTCTTGAAGTGGATTCTAGCAGTTACCGGAAGCCAGTGGAGGGAGCGGAGGAGCGGAGTGGTGTGGGAGAATTTTGGAAGGTTGAAGACCAGACGAGCCGCTGCATTCTGGATGAGCTGCAGAGGTCGGATGGCACATGCAGGTAGACCAGCCAGGAGGGAGTTGCAGTAGTCTAGGCGTGAGATGACGAGAGCCTGGAACAGAACCTGCGTCGCTTTCTGGGTCAGCTGGGGACGTATCCTCCTGATGTTGAAAAGCGTGTATCTGCAGCAGCGGGTTGTAGCAGCGATATTTGCAGTGAAGGACAGGTTGTTATCCAGGATCACACCCAGATTCCTTGCAGTCTGGGTCGGGGAAACAACAGAGGTGCCGATGTTGATGGTCAGGTCAAGAGAGGGACAATCTTTTCCCGGAAGGAAAAGCACTTCAGTTTTGTCAAGGTTGAGCTTGAGATGATGAGCGGACATCCACTGAGAGATGTCAGCTAAACAAGCAGAGATGCGTGCGACGACCTGGGTCTCTGAGCGGGGAAAGGACAAAATTAGTTGGGTGTCGTCAGCGTAGCAGTGGTATAAAAAACCATGCGGGCTAATGACAGATCCGAGCGAGTTTGTGTACAGGGAGAAGAGGAGGGGACCAAGAACAGAGCCCTGAGGGACCCCTGTAGTTAATTGACAAGGGTCGGATTCGGACCCTCTCCAAGTTACCCTGTAGGTGCGGTCTTTGAGGTATGAGGTGAGGAGGGAAAGTGCAGAGCCTGAGACTCCAAGTTCTTGGAGAGTGTGAAGGAGGATCTGATGATTCACCGTGTCGAATGCAGCAGACAGGTCCAACAGGATGAGGACAGAGGAGAGGGAGGCTGCTTTAGCAGTGTGCAGTTCCTCAGTGACAGCAATGAGGGCAGTTTCTGTGGAGTGACCTGCCTTGAAACCAGACTGGTGCGGATCCAGAAGGTTGTTCTGATGGAGATAGCAGGAGAGTTGTTTAAAGACAGCGCGTTCAAGTGTTTTAGACAGGAACGGGAGGAGAGAGACAGGCCTGTAGTTTATAACATCAGACGGGTTGAGAGTGGGTTTCTTCAGGAGAGGGTTTACTCTTGCCTCCTTGAGACTGTTTGGAAAGTGACCAGAAGTTAGAGAGGTGTTGATGAAATGGGTGAGAAACGGTAGAATATCAGGAGCGATACTCTGAAGGAGGTTTGAAGGGATAGGGTCCAGAGGACAGGTGGTGGGGCGGGCAGAGGTAATGAGGGTAAGAACCTCACATGGAGAGAGAGGGGAAAAGGAGGTTAGTGTGCCGGTTGAAGGTGGCTCAGGTGATCCGGCGGTGAGTAGAGGTGAGTCAGAAAAAGAAGAGCGAATATCGTCAACCTTTTTTTCAAAGTGATTAACAAAGTCGCTTGACAGAAGGGAGGAGGGGGAAGGGGCCTTGGGAGGATCCAAGAGGGTGGAGAAGATGGAAAATAGTTTTTTAGGATTGGAATAAGAAGATTGGATCTTATCTTGAAAGAAAGTGCTTTTTGCCTGAGAGATCGAAGCAGAGAAAGAGGAGAGGAGAGCCTGATAGGTTAGGAGGTCGTCATGGTGTTTGGATTTCCACCATTTCCGCTCAGCTGCCCTAAGGACGGTTCTATTAGCACGCAGTGCGTCATTTAGCCAGGGAGCAGGAGGGGACTGACGAGCCGGCCGAGATGTGAGAGGACAGAGAGAGTCCAGAGAGGAGGGGAGAGTAGAGAGGAGAGTTTCTGCAGCAGAGTTTGGAGGTAGGAGTTGGAACGAGTCAGAGGAAGGGAGGGCTGAGAGCACCGATGAGGCAAAGGTAGAGGGGGAGAGGGAACGGAGGTTACGGCGGACAAGTGCAGGATGCAAAGAGATTAGTTTGTTATGTTTTGAAAGGGGTAAAGAGAATGAAATGAAGAAGTGATCGGATGTGTGGATCGGGTTTACAGAGAGGTTAGAAGTAGTGCAGTTCCTTGAGAATATGAGATCCAGGACATTGCCAGCTTTATGAGTTGGTGGGGACGGAGACAGTGAGAAAGCAAAGGTGGATAACAGAGATGTTATTTCGTCTATCTTCCCCGTCTGGAGGTTGAAGTCTCCGAGAAGTACAGCGGGAGGGCCAGTTTTAGGGATGTGTGTGAGGAGATGATCTAACTCCTCCAAGAAGTCCCCCAAGGCTCCTGGTGGACGGTAGAGAACAACAATGGTCAGTTGTATAGGATGGGTCACTGTGACGGCATGGAATTCAAAGGTGGAAGGAGTGAAGTTAGGTAGCTTGAAGAGGGAAAAGCTCCATTTGGGAGAGAGCAGGAGACCAGTGCCCCCTCCTCTGCCAGTGGGTCTGGGTGTATGGGAGAAGGAATATGCTGTGGAGAGAGCTGCTGGGGTGGATGTGTTGGATGGAGTAATCCAGGTCTCAGTGAGAGCAAGGAAATCCAGGGTCTGCAGGGAAGCGTACCCAGAGATGAAGTCAGCCTTAGGAACAGCTGACTTATAAATTATTATTAAACTGTGAATAATGTATTCACTCAAATAAATACAAAATATAATAAAATAAACATTAAGGTGCAGCATTTCGATGAACTGAAATAATCTGTATTTGAACTTTACTGTACTAGTACTCACAAAACATAAACTATTAGTTTTGGGTTTTTAATTATTATTAAACTATGAATATTCACTCAAATAAATATAAAATATAATAAAATAAACATTAAGGTGCAGCTTTTCGATGAACTGAAATAATCTGTATTTGAACTGTACTGTACTAGTACCTAAGCAGCCAGTTTGACATTAGGACTTGCTTGTCATTGTATTTTCATGTTGTCTAAAGAAAGATGAACTTGTCCACATTGCTTGCCGAAAGGGCAGATCTGCTGGCACTAGCAATGTCTCCTGCTGTGGAGAACACCCTCTCGCTAGGGACAGAGGTAGCAGATACAGCCAGGTAGCGCTTTGCTAACATGGCAACATAAGGATATTTGCCGTTTGTAATAGCTTTGGCTCGGTCTGAACTTTTTGCGAGTGGTGGAGGCTTAAGTGCTAGCGGGAGTTGGGTTTGCACTTCAGTCTTTTGGTACCGGTGATATTCACGTTCGGGTGATGCCTTTTCAAATGAGTGCATGTGCAAGTTTGATGTATTGCCAGCCGCGTAACCAATTTTAGTTGAACAATGCCGACAAACAGCTTTGGTGCGGTCCACCTGTCTTTGTCCGTCATCCTTGTACGTAACTGCGAAACCAAAATGTTCCCAAACCGGAGACTTCAATGATGCTGGAGGATTTTCGAGCTCAACTTTATCTGCGTTCGCCATTTCGACAGTTCCTCAAATTACTCACTACATTTAAACGCATCCCTCTGACCAGCTCGTCCAATGAATTGACTTGCTCGCTCTATGCGTTGAACACAATGGGAGCAAATTACTCTGAATGCTGCGACGCAGCACCTGAGATTACTTCCAAGAAGTTGTTCACGTTCACAATTTTTTACGTTTAACGTTATATTCGTTCGGTACACTTCGGTGTACCGAACCGAAGGGCCCATACCGAATAATTTCGGTACGGGTACGTGTACCGTTACACCCCTAGTGCACGTGCCTGCACGGAGGGGGCGGGGAGTGTGGGACAGTGTTATTTCCTCTGGGGATGAGCCAGAAGCAGCCACGCTGCGACTACTCCTCACCCACGTGACCAAGGAGATCGATCCAAAGAGCCCTTCCATAAACACGGGGGCTCCCGGCCCGGGAGATCAACACCGTCCTTTTGGAAAGTGCCACGCGGACCACGTGACCCCCCACCGGGATATCACACGGCAGGCAACAGCGGCGGCTACACCGCCGATCAAGCTACAAATAATCGCTCTGATCTGGTGAGGTGGGGGCATCTCCAGCAATGAGCGAGATGCCCAACACACCAGTGTTTATTTGCAGTTGCCCTGTCACGCGGCAGCGGGGCAGAGCTCTTTTCAGCTCTCTGCCCAGCCTGCTGCCCAGCCTGCTGCCCAGCCTGCTGCCCAGCCTGCTGCCCGCTGGGAGCAGCTGCGCTCCGCCGCCATGGTCATCATCTAGGGCGGTGGACCTCCATGGACCGGACCCGGAAGTGCCCGACAACGGCAAACGGAGCCATCCGCCCCGCTGGAATGGCGAACGTGAATGGCGAACGTGAATGGCACCGCCTCGGCCATATCCTGGTCCCCCAAACACTCTAAGCAGAGGTGGTGGAGATTGGCGCCCGCTATTTAAGCCAGGGCACGAAGGACAGGCACGGGTCTCTCCATGGAGGTATGATAACTCTTTCTTCTTCTTTCAAACGTTTTACTTTCTCTGCAGTTGTTACTCGCAGAGAAAAAGGATAGCGGGTGGAGGGCGTTGCCGCCTTATATACTGGGGGCCTGCACGCGCATTCAGGTAGGCTCGCCCCGATTGGCCGGCTACGTTTACGTAACTCAGTAGGTGAAAGCACGCACAGCATGATAGAGAGTAGTACCCATAGAGTCCAGTAGAGGGCGGAGCCTGTGTGAAATATAACAGAACATGTCATGCCTTTGACACAGAGCAGTGGATGGTACCGAACACACAGGAGGCCTCCGTATACTGAGAGATGTAAGGTGGCCCTGCCCCTGCAGGGTTCAGGTAGAATGAACACTGTCAGTCACTTTGATCATTTGTTTTGATTCAGCCATAATATGGTTTTAATAATAAACTCAACTCCTGGCTTTCGCCCCTGGTGTACTTCAACACTGTTTGAGTAGGAAGGAAATAATGGGAGTGCAAACCAGCTTTCAGTGGCACATTTTTTATTGTTAAATAAGTTATGATAATTTAAAGAGTGGTTCATGTGAATTTAGAGAGAAACGATTTACTATGTGAAAAAGTACCCAATGAATGTTAAAAGAAGCCCGTCAAAAACTTTAAAGAGTTCAACTTGAGAATGGAATTCATTGTGTTGCACGTGTGAGTGTTTGACCTGGGGAGCTGGGTCGACGTAGCATTTTTGAGCGCAAGCTAGATATTTCAAATGTTCCCAATGATTAGAGAGAGAAAGTGTTAGAAATATTAAAATCAATGTTGATATGGCGTAATTTGAATTAAATACACTATTTAATTTAAATCAGTTTTATTCTGAAAAACCTGAAGTTCACTAACTATTAACTTAATACTTTTATTCTGAAAATTCTTCACTTCCGGTTAGCATTAGCATGTGGCGAAATTTTCAAACCGTGAATCAAAGGTGAAATGACATGTGATGTTGTACACTGAGCACACTGGGTTTAGCACTCATTTATTGCCGCTGAATAACGTTTATTAGGGAATGTTTAAATAACCACAGACACCAGAATGATGTAATTTAACAACAGAAAAAGGCAGGAATTGCATTGGACCCGCCCCCCGACGACGCCGGCCAATAGGAGAAGACCTCAGATGTCAACAGGAAGAGCAAGCCAAGAATTTACCTCTTCTACCTGCTGACCTGGACTGACCGGTCGGATGAGGAGAGCGCCTCCACTCGCACATTTCATTTTGTACACCACCGCATCTTTTGTGTAATTAAATGCTGTTAACTTTTATAAGCTTCCCTTGACTCTTTTCAGTCTCTCCTGCCTTCAGGGTTCTAGAATACACTAACAAAAGCTCTGCATACAGAGGCCATGAAAGGTGAACCCTAAACATGGGAACAAAGGTCTATTCCCTGTAACCTGTAAGCATTATCCAATGTTACATCAAAGGTCTTCCTACTCATATGAGCATTAATACGTTTTTACAGGCCTTTATCATGGAGCTAAAGGAATGATCGGAATTGAAACTCATATACTATATCTTTTATTAAATAACTTTTTTATTATTTGTTTTGATGCTCAATGGGTCCAACCCAGACTCACAAAAAAACGTGTAGGTTGGTCCACAACTTGGGACGTAGTATTTCTACAAAAACGCCTCTGAAATTGTAAGATCCCTACGTTTTTTTTCACCATTCCAATGGCTGGCGTCTATGTCACGTGATCTTCAAATTTCTCCCTGCAGAAAAAAAAAACAAGGCCGAACTTTTTATTCTCGGTGGAAAATGCCTATTTTAAGGTTAGTTTGGCCATTAAAATGTGTTTTGATGTCATTTGATGTGAGACATATGAGTTGTTATTTCAGATTATGTGTGCAGTGGATGTACATGATCTTTAGTTTGCTAGTTATTACAAAGATTACTTCAGGAAATTGTGTCCATTCAACGTTTTCATTGTTACCAAGGTGGTTGCTAGGGACTCTGCTATCGATATTATTTCTGTTATGTTGTGTAACTGTTTAATGGCGTTATCTTTATTGCTACCCCCTTCCCCGTCAATTGATAGTGTTGGTCCACAGCGCAAACGTATTAGTTTAACAAAATCTGCATCTAAAATTGTGGCATAGATACGTTATTTTCCCCTGTGCAATTCTCCATTTACTCAACAATAACACATAATTATCCCTGTGTTTATTTATTTGTTTGATTAATAAACACAAGTTGGAGTCCGTCAGGACCGAGGGTCGGGGCAGCTCATTTGCACCCGGAAGTAAGTATTCTCTCCGCTTCGCTTGACAAACCCCGTGATAGTCCTCAAGCTCTGTGATTGGATGTTTGAGTGTGCTCCGAGGGTTACGCCGAGCGTCGAACAGCACTTGAAATGGGATGGAACCACGGCAGACTGTCCAAAACTGGATTTGAATGGGTCCACCCCGTCCCCAGAACTACACATGCTGGCTATTGTGTATTTCGCAACATGTTCTCTATCTATGGCACGTCTCTACTGGGAGTTGGAGTTTTAAAAGACGTTTTCGTATTTCCCATAATAAGAAGTTGCCAGTATTAAACTGTGTACATCCCTGGAGGTTTAGGGGATAGGAAACACTCACATTTAAAACATATAATTAATAAATGGGAGAAAATTGCTTGTGCCCATAATGGGCAGCATTACCCACATGCCAGCTAAGGTCAGAAGAGCTTTATTTAACAGCTGGTCTTATGTCTGTGACCCCTCCTGTTGTGAATTGATAAGCCTGAAACATGCACTTGTCAAGGTTCAGAGGCACATTTTGCAAATATGGCAGTAGCCATCGATCAGCTTAAGATAAGATATACTTTATTGATCCCAAGTTGGAAACATTTGCGTTACATCAGCATGTGTAACAGTTGTAAATATGCAGTGGTGTTTATTTGTAAATCATTTAGTATAATCACACAAATTCTGTGTTCTTTATTTATTGATTGTTCAATACCTGACAAGGTCGGAGATGAAAAACTTGGGTCGCAGGTTGCTCAACAGTGCATTACAAGACATCTATCAATATGTGTGTGTACCTCCACCATTAAACTGTCATATTCTGCACATTTCTTATACTATCTACATACATCTTATATAAGAGTATAATACATATGTATAATATCAGTTAAAATAAGTGCTTCAACATAGTTAACATTGCTGGAGGTATACACAAATATTGATGGATGTCTTGTAATGCACTGTTGAGGAACCTGCAACCCAAGTTTTTCATTCATTGCATAACTACACCGTTTGTGAATATGATATGTCAATAAACCTTAGAAAATCTTGAAAGGGATGTGCAAAATAGTCATTATATATAGTCTTTAATTAACTATTAGTAGGGAATAACGAGTAATGACTATACTTTATACGGATCCTATTAATATCTAATAATAAAAATAATGAAATGCAATAACATGCTTTAACCACTAGGTGTCCCTTTATATCAGCTGTGCACCTTTATGGTGTAAATACAGCCTATCTACCAATTGGATCTAATATAAAAGTCAGCCGAATTAGTGTTGATACTGCAAGGAGACTTATTGTGTGAAAAGAAATGTAAGATGTTGTTTAATTGCTGATATATTTATGATCCACGTCACGTTTTCAGTGTTGGCGGTAGTGTTAATTTTGTTGACTAAAACTATGACGAAATATGTTCGTCAACAACCTTTTTTTCCATGACGAAAACGAGAGGATAACGAGACGGCACCGACGGCAGTAAACAATAACTGCAACAAAATCATGCACTATCGTTGACGAAAAGTGACGAAACGAAAATGTAGTTTACTAAATAAAAACTACGCCAAAATCTCTCTTTACTTTCGTTGACGAAAAATGAGGAGACAAAATATTATCAAAGATAACGTTACATTTCTGATAGTCAGTGATTTGAGGAGGGGGTCTCGGGTGGACGGCCCGGGGGCAAGGCAGAGTTCGAGGAGGGGGTCTCGGCGGACGGCCCGGGGTCAAGGCAGAGTCCAAAAAGGGGCGAAGACCACAGCGGGCAAACCCAGGGGACCGGGCACTAGGGCGAAGGCAGCGGCCGGGAAGTGTCAGGGGGCCGGGTCCGAGGGCGAGGACCGCGGCCGGGAAAGTCAGGGGTCCGGGCTCGAGGGCGAAGACCGGACAGCTCCGGAGGCCGGGCAGGAGCCGGTGTCGACCGGACAGGATCCGGAGCCGGTGTCGGTAAGATCCCCCACGGAAGAGGACACAGGGCCGGCAGGACCCCCGGCAGGAGAGCAGTCGGCGGAACCTCCAACGGCAACGGTTGGCAGGACCCCTGGCAGAAGAGTAGTCGGCGGGACCTCCAACGGCACAGGACATAGGGTTGGCAGGACCCCCGGCAGAAGAGTAGTCTGCGAGACCTCCAACGGCACAGGACACAGGGTTGGCAGGACCCCCGGAAGAAGAGTAGTCAGCGGGGCCTCCAACGGCACAGGACACAGGGTTGGCAGGACACCCGGCAGAAGAGTAGTCAGCGGGACCCCCAACGGGACAGGACATGGAGTTGGCAGAACCCCCGGCAGGAGAGCAGTCGGCGGGATCCCCAACGGGACAGGACATGGAGTTGGCAGGACCCCCAGCGGAACCTCCAACGGCACTTGAGTAGGGACTTGAGTGGGGACTCGAGAGAGGGCTTGAGAGGGAACTCAAGAGGAAACTTGAGAGGTGACTTGAGAGGGATCTCGAGAGGGAACTTGAACGGAGACTCGAGAGGAGACTTGAGAGGGAACTCGAGCGGTGACTTGAGAGGGGACTCGATAGGTGACTGGAGAGGGGACTTGAGAGGGGACTCGAGAGGGAACTCGAGAGGGGACTCCAGAGGGGACTCGAGAGGGGACTTGAGAGGGGACTAGAGAGGAGACTCGAGAGGAGACTCGAGAGGGAACTCGAGAGGAGACTCGGGAGGGGACTCGAGAAGAGACTCGAGTGGGGACCTGGGAGGGAACTTGAGAGAGGACTAGAGAGGGGACCTGACAGCGGACTCGAGAGGGGACCTGAGAGGGCACTTGAGAGGGGACTTGTGTCGGTCGGTACGCCGACAGGTCACGGGGAGCTGGCGTCGGCTGGAGAGCCAACAGGAGACGAGGTGCTGGAGTCGGCCGGTACGCCGACAGGCCTCGGGGAGCTGGCGTCGGCCGGTAAGCCAGTCCTGGAGCCGAAACTGGAGTAGGGACCATGGCTACTGGGGCCGGTACTGAAGCCGGAACCATGGCTGCTGGGGCCGGAACCATGGCTGCTGGGCCCGGTACTGGGGCCCGAACCATGGTTGCTGGGGCTGGAACCATGGCTGCTGGGGCCGGAAACATGGCTGTGTGGGCCGGCACTGGAACCGGAACCATTGGAGCACGGGCTGGAATCTTGGTCTTGCGTCTCCTAGAGATTCTTTGGAGGATCCGTGGGCCTCCCAAGGCCTGGTCATACCCCAGGAAAGGGTTAGAGGCTTCGGACAAGTCCTCAGGACAACTTGTGAAAAGTTGTAGCCACTCAGGCTCCTGACGTGCCTCCTTCAACGCAGCCTCTCTACCCCGTCTAGATGAGGCGCCCTTCCAAGTATAAAAAATGTAATCCAGAGAGTACCCAAGACATTCCGCCTGTCGAGCTAAATAATCTGAGTCTGCTGAGTCCACAGCTGGTTGGTTAATTCTGTCAGGGTGCGAGGAAAAGGTAGGACCCAAAAGCAGTATTAACAAAAAGCAAGCTTTAATTTACAAAAAAAAGCCGATGACAAAAGAAAACAAGACAAAGTCAGCATTACCAAAAAACAGGGGAGCATGACTAACTAATCCAGGACCAAACTTCAAGGACAAACATGGAGCGTGACATGAAGAGAAAGACAAACAATGAACCAACACAGGACGAGACAAGACTAAATACAGGGAGGGGTAATCACAAGACGAGAAACAGCCGGGCAGGGGAGGAGAAACACAAGGGCCACAGGTGAACACAATCAGATAACTAGACACACCAGGGAAACTAACGACAGGAGGAAAAACACAGGGAAAAGGACCAGACAATAAACCAGGAGGAAAACATGACAGGGAGAACAGCAAAACACCCAAACCTAGACATAAAAACGTGACATAACATGAATATCGTGACACTTATCCCCAGATTTAAAGATTGGTGTCACCGTGGCCACTTTCCAGGATGATGGAACTTCCCTCGTGCTGATAGATTGATTCACTAGCATAGTAATTGGTTTTATTAGACCGTCGATATGTGTCTTTATAAAGTTGGTGTCGAAATCATATGCATCCCTAGCCTTAGAACCTCTTAACCCTGAGATTATATTTTTTACCTCCTCCAGGTCAAAAACGGGGTTTGTATCCACAGTCGGGCTAGGTGAGGCCTCAGATGGCGGGAAGAACTTTGTAATGTTCAAAGCACTGTTTATGAAATACTCATTGAGAGAGCTGGCCAACACTGCAGGGTCTTTTATCAGGGCATCATTGATTTTTTATTCGAGAACATTATTTTCCTGTTTGGTTTGTTTACCTAATAGTTTATTTAAGATTTGCCAAACGTTTTTACCGTTACCTTTCGCACCTTCAATTATTGTGTGTGTGTGTGTTTTCGGTCTGTCTGTCTGTCTGTCTGTCTGTACTGTATGTCAGTCAGTCAGATATTGGATGCCTTTCCCTGTAGTTCTGTACTGACTTTGGAGAGTCAGGGTGATCAGCTGACTATTTCTTCCATTGCCAAAATTAGGTCTTTTTCAAGACGCCTAACTACTACTGACTGTTTCACTTGTAATAATCTTTACAGTTTTTAGGAAATAAAACCGTTTTTTCACACAGTTAGCACTGTGTTTCTGTTAGAGAGTCTCTCTGCTTTTTTACATGTCATCTGGCTAGCACTAATTACTTTTAGATGACCTTTAAGAGGACTGAAATAAATCCGATTGACCCATGAAATGATTTATGATTTATTATCCCAGAAAAGTATTTCTTATATACAGTACATTTTAGCTAGATGTCAAATGAATTCATCCTCAGACCTCAGACTGTACTTCTGTTATTCTGGGGATCCTAATGTATGGGCTTAGATATGTCTCGTAATTATTTGTGTGAACATAACAATAATTTGTGTGTAAATATGTGATTTGTAAATGTAAAACACCTTCCACAAATGCATTTAAAAGATTTGCAAACTCACAAATAAATGTGCAAGTGTATAACGGATCTGCAAATATGCAAAAATATTTTTACAAATAAAAAAAGGATCTTTGAATATCTCTTTAACATTTACAACTTTTGATCAGGCATTTGTGAATCCATTTTGTATTGACCAAAAATGCATTTGTGGGGGTGAACTGTCAACGGGGGGGAGCCTCGCTGCGGGGAAAAGGTGGACCTAGTGGCCCGATCAGAGTGGGCCGAGTGGCCCGACCGGCCCACTTCGGTACCGGCCCATTGGGATTCGTCCCAATGGCCAGTCCGCCACTGGCTCTGTGTGTGTGTGTTCTGAGTGTGTGTTTCCCTTTTAAAACAGCTGCGGGCAGCAGGTACTCTGAGAGTCACGGACATTAATTCATAGATCAAAGCAGTCTGGTTTACAGACTTTCTTGTTTTGCCAATCCGGTGCTTAAACAAATAGCTCTAAACCCCTGGCCGAAATGTCCATAAAATTAAGTCTGAGTTCGAAATATATCTAACATATCTTTTTTTTTTTTCTCTCTTTTTTTTCTTTTCCCATATCCCCGTTAGCTTTGCATTTGGTATTACAAATAATGCAGCGTACATGAGTAAAGTTTGCTTGCTCTTAAAAAAGCTGACAAAGCTCATAATGTTACATCCAGTGGCACTCTCAGGTAGGAAGAATCAACCCCAATTTGATTTTTGCTGTAAAATTACCAACACTACAGAGTGATTTAGGGATTTTCAGTTCTTTGCTTTGGTGTTGGGGCCTGCAGCTTACATTGTACAGTGGGTTTATCTGGGCTCAAATAGGCTGAATATAGCTACCTGGAGCTTAGAGTCATGGCTGACACCTCACACACTTATTGTATACAGCGTAAATAAATGAGGACAACTGAGGATGAAGGATCCATATTTGCATGTAACAGTAACCTTGTAACTACATCGGCTTTGCGAACCATTATATGTTAAAGGTAAAAGATGAAGGGATCAGCGTGTATGAAATGGAAATGAAACTAGATGGAAGCAGGGAATAAACAGTGTGGCATTATGGGTAAGCAGGCTGTGATTAGAGAACAGATCAAACTTTATGCAGTTTTATTTCCAGGATACAACACCTCCATATACATGCTGCCTGCTTTGTAGAGAATTGCAGTTAATGCCACAGTCCACACACAAACAGAAGCTTACACATGCTCATGGAGTTTAATTCAAACACACACAGTGAATCAAACTGAGAAAATAAGCAGACACACAGCAAACAGCACATTACAGCACAACATGTCACAAGCTGCAATCCCCAATACTTTCCCTAAATAATGGTGTGTGCCACCGGCATAAATAATGGTCAATAATGTTTTGCTTCTCTCTCTACGATGAATAATATATATATAGTATATATCCTTTGTCTGTACAGTTCTTAGAGATGCAGAGGAGACCGTGGAGGGACGAGCCACATGCTGATGAGTGAATGAAAAAAGGACGGAACGAAGGAAAAACAAACAAAGAAGGAGATATATCCAGCGGAGGACAAAAGGAAAAATAAGGGAGTTGAAGTTGTGAAGCTCCATGAAAGAGGAGAGACGAGTCCAATCAGGAGTGTAACACACAAAGTCCTGAGAGACACAGAGAGGATTGGAAGTGAAGGAGAGGAAGACGAGCAGGACAGAGAAGCTTGAAGCTGGGGAGTGGCAGGAAGAGACGGAGAGGGACGGGCTGAGGTAGGAAAGAAACTTCTGGATGGTCTCCACAGCAACACCCAGCTGGTTACCCCCCCTCCGAAAATGGCCTCCAACTTCAACGACATCGTCAAGCAGGGCTACGTTCGCATGCGCAGCCGCAAGCTGGGGGTGAGTGTTTGTAGAACATTGTCCATTAATCAGCATATCATTGCATTTGATGACACATCATAATGATGCACTTTATGTTTAGCAGTATTTTAAAAAGTTTATCTTTACACTGGTTTCCGTAATCCTGCCACACAAGTTATTTTGTTTCTATTCGTCAGGTTTGGACAAATACAACGTCTCTCATAATGACAAGTAGGATAATGATAGTCTATACGAATCACCAGATCATATTTACATTAATTATATTTTAGCATTTTAACAATATTTACAGAACATTCAGAACAATTCACAAAAGATAGTAATTCTAAATAAATAAAACATCTAACATTATTAAACTTGTTATACCACAGATATGAACATTTCTAATGTATCCAGGTCTGAAAATATGTATCATACATGTTGGTTATTTAGCAAGGTGTAAAACTGTGTGGATAATTTAGCTAACGATTAGCATGAAGGACTAAGCTAGACAGTTTCTTTCCAGAAAATTAGCTTAGGGTGAGCCAGTGGTTCAACTTAACCCCCCAGAGGCACTGAAATGAAGTCTCTGCAGTATAAAATGCTCAATTTACCCCTCGACTCGGATCAACTTCCCCCTGAGATGGGGCAAGTTCAGCCACAAGACCCCTTGTTTTTTAGAACTCATATTTCCATGACCCTTTATGATAGATGCATTATTTGAATTGTGATTGACCGAACACATCCTGAAGTAAAGGTTGTTATTGTCATTTCACTTCTATCTAAATGGTCCTTGCCCAGAGGACAACTTAAGTAAAAATAGGCTGATTTTACCCCACTCTCCCCTATATTAAGCGTGACCCCCTGAACAGAGTGAACCTACATTTCTGCCTGTGGCTTGAGCTGCATGGGGAATGCTAATTTGAGTGAGTATGAGTCATATTCAGATAGACAGGCAGTGGAATTCAACTTTGCATGACTCATAGTATGGAAACCTAATGAATTGGAGCCCGGTTCTGTTCAGCAGCTCACTTCAAATACTGCTGTGCTGTTTTGAAGTCAATCCGGTGTTTGATGGGGAGCCAGTGGAGGTCCTGGAGGATAGGGGTCGGAGCGTCGGGTGGAGTTGAGCATACGGGCAGTGGAGTTTTGGACATATTGCAGTTTATTGAGGATATATGCAGGTGAACCATAGAGGATGCTGTTGCAGTAATCCAGTCAGGATGTAATCAAGGCATGGATCAGAGTTTCAGCAGCGGTGGATGAGAGGGGGGGTCTGATGAGAGGGAGGGTCTGAAGAGAGGGAGGGTCTGATGCGGGAGATGTTCTTTAAGTGGAAAAAGGTGGTTTTAGTGATCTGGTTGATGTGAGGGAGGAAAGTGAGAGTGGGGTCAAGGATGATACCAAGGTTACGGACGTGAGTTGAGGGGTTGACGATGGAGCCGTCGATGTTTAGAGGGAAGTCCTGGGTGGAGCGGGTTAGTGAGTTTGAGCCAATAATGATTATTTCAGATTTGTCACAGTTTAGTTTCAGAAAGTTGTTTTGCATCCATGTTTTAATGTCAGCGAGGCAGTTGGTGAGTGGGTGGTTGCACAAATAGTTTTTGTAGAGTGGTAGAGTTGGGTGTCTTCGGTGTAACAGTGGAACCGGAGTTGCTTGGATCTGTCCAAGTGGGAGGATGTAAGTGATGAAAAGCAGGGGACCAAGTACACAGCCCTGGGGGACGCCGTGAGTGACTGAAGCGGTGGGGGATTTGCAGTTGTTGATGGAAATTGATTTCTGCCAGAGAGATATGATTTGAGGTGGTGCTGGTTATGCCAATTAAGGACTGAAGGCGGGTGGTGAGGATGGAGTGGTTAATGGTGTTGAAGGCAGCGGTAAGGTCAAGGTGAGATTGTAGTTGGGAGGCTACAGTTCGCTCCAAAATCTTTAATGGGAAGTTGGAGATGGGCCGGTAATTATTGAGTGTGTCAGGGTTTATTCCGAGTTTTTTCTGTACAGGGGTGTGTGTGTGTGTGTGTGTGTGTGTGTGTGTGTGTGTGTGTGTGTGTGTGTGTGTGTGTGTGTGTGTGTGTGGTGTGTGTGTGTGTGTGTGTGTGTGTGTGTGTGTGTGTGTGTGTGTGTGTGTATATGTGGGTACAACCTTTACCCAGCAGCTATTGGAGGCATGTCACTGTAGTTCTGTACCGATATTATTTAAAATCCTAATGACTTTGGAAAGTCAGTGTGATCAGCTGACTTTTTCTTCCATTGCAACAATGAGGCTCACGTTCATGTTTTAAAAAAAAATGGCTTGTAAAATGTCACGACCCCTAACTACTACTGACTGATTCACTTTACACTTTTTAGGAAATAAAACTGTTTTTTCATACAGTTAGCACTGTGTGTCTGTTAGAGAGTCTCTCTGCTTTTTTACAATTCATCTGACTAGCGCTGACTACTTTTAGATGACCTTCAAGAGGACTGAAATCAATCCGATTGACCCATGAAATGTGCAATACACAGTGAAAAAATATGACTGTGGAGTGGTAATGATTGGCTGGGTCAGTGTTGTTTTTAATGTTGAATTAAGTAATACATTTTTACAGTTTTTCTCTTTCTCTGTCTTGACTGCCCTTGTTTTTTCATCAGTGGGGGCAGAAGGCGTCTCCACTGGTTGCAGAAAGTAGTCTGATCGCATAGAAGCCTATGAGGAAATGACCCTGCTTCTCACTTGATTCATACCCCAGGAAATATTTTACAGTTTTCAAAAAGCTTCAGTTTATGCCCTCAATTGCTAATTTCATATCTCACAGAAATATTATAAATGATTTATTATATACAGTCCGTTTGAGCCGGATGTCAAATCAACTTGGCTTTTACATTTCCTCTCTTTAGGAGTCTTTTTGTGTTTACTTTGAACACTAACTGATCTTGTTTGTCTGTGTTATTATACCCTCTTTTAATTGCTCGGGTCTGCTTTCCCTCTCTCTACTGTGCCCATAGCCCTGATTCCTCACATCTCTTTCTTCCTTTACTGCCTCATTATCTGTATCAGTATCTGTATATCTACATGGTTAGCAGGACAGTTGGGCATCAGCTAAAAGCATCTGGTGTTCTTTGAATATGTAAAGCTTTTAACTGGTTTTACAGCAAAACATTTATTTAGTTATTATATATTATTTGTTACCTGCTAGTTGTAAACATTTGTAACATGACAAAGGCATCTTAATTCCATACTTCAAGGCTAGTCAATGGGGCAAAAAATCTTTAACTTATCTGCTCTGAAGCGAGGAATAGTAGGTTTTAACCGTTTTTCCCATTCTGCCTACATCATCAATGCAGATTATAGTATGTGTAATTTCAAATGTACTTTTATAAGCAATGTCGAAGCTGCATTATTTAATTTTGTTAACAATCTGCAAACATAACACATATGCATTAGTGCCTAATAAAGTTATTTCAACGTTCAAGCAACCCGTACACTTCCCAGCTGACACACAGGCACACCCATTCATTCAGAACATAGGAGTCACACCTTCTCTTCAACATCCAGCAGGTCCCATCTAAACTGGCTTCATATATACGTCTGATTGTATAGAAGTTTATGAGAAAATGACCATATTTTCAAATGATTATTACTGAAGTTAACATCTATCTTACAAGTTTAGTTCTCAGTCACTTCTTGCTTTTAAGTCTGCAATATGGCCTGATGTTGTTGTTGTTGTTGTATATATGATTTGATTTTTGTTAGGGTGGATGGCCACTCCCTAGGTGGGTTGAGTCCGGCGGTTGTTTGTGTTTACGTTTTGCGACTTTTACTCTTTCACAATGTGTTTTCTCTTCTTATATACAGTACATTTGATGCTTTCCGGACCAGCCTTCCCTCTCTCTTTAGCTTTGGTTTAGTCGTTACCAACTCCCGGGGAAATATCTGGTTGGTTCAGCTGCTTAAATGCTTACTAAAAGTGAACCAGTCACTAACTAAATGTGTCTGTCTGCTGTTTGATACAGGAACATCAAACAGTATCCGATAAGCTTATCAAAGGTCTCAACCATACCATTAATGGGAGTGATGTGAGTGAACCAAAACAGTAAAGTTTGTGAGTTGTGAAACCAAAACAATAAGCTGAAAGATGCTAAAAAGTGAAGCGGAAATGTAGCTTTGCTGGGATAATTTTGTATGTCATTATTCACATACAAAAAAATGTCATTTTATCAAAAATGCTTATAATTGCAGCTTTGTGCTTGTGGTTTTTGAATGGTGATTAACAAAGTCTAATGAGCCTCAGCTTTGTCTGGACTCAGTCTGCAGGGTAACGCAGCGCGGTGGAACAGGCAGGCTAGAGACAGGGTGGAGAGGAGCACAAAGAGGTGGTTGAGAGTTATCTGCATCCTCGGGCGGAGAGGGCATGCACAGCTGAGCTCCTCCTCAAGGCTCGGTACAAATACTACTATAATACTATAAGTCTGCTTAAATTAACTCTACAGGGAACAACAAAGCCAAAAGAAACAACCTGAGACATGCGAAATCCCAGGGTACCCTGACTGAAACTAACCCCGTTTTTCCATGCAGTGTCTGTTTCTTCTTTCCTGCTTAGCAGTGCAACACTCTGAGCGTAATGAACTGTATTGAAATTCTACTGATGCGATTGATATTGATCAGCCTATGGGCATGGAGCAAGAGTTTAACCCCACTCCTCAAGCAACATCCCACCTAATTCGTATCCCTGTCAATGCCCGGCACCCACAATGGTTTAATGACGTCTGAGTCTGCAAATATATGTGTTCATAAGAGGTTTATTCCATCTGTCCAAATGGGAGTGGGTATAAGGAAACAATTTCAGTAGTAGTAAAACACATGTCCCATCCTTCAATGCTACCACACTAAAGAGTTGGATGTATTCCAACTATGAGATTAGGATAAACACTCCTTGGTGGGTATTGGAATATAGAGAGTCGCTTACTAATGCATGACACCAGCATCGAAGAGTTCTGGAACATCATTTCCAGTAATGGCCCATTCTGGAGAGATGAGAGCCCCCTGAATAATTCATCCCAACCAAGCTAAAATGGTCAGCTATAATTTTGTTTCCAAAATGTTTCTTTAATAACTTTTTAGCTTGCCTCTAGGCAGATATATAGTGTGTTGTGTTCAGAAAAACAAATTGTAAATTATACATATAGATTAATAGAGGAAGATACCTCAGTGTGCTCAAGAGTCTAACAAGCTTTAACATGATTCACAACATACAAGCCGACCGCACCAACTCTGTTATACAATATAGCAGAGAGGAACTTCTTTACATCCGAAACTCCGTGGAAAATAACCCACCGACAGACAATGGGGATTCGCTACCTGTTGTCCTACCTGAGAGATACAAAAACAGGACCAGACGAGCAGTAGGGCCTGGCTCATTTCGTGGCATCTGCAGGCAGTGGCAAGTACTTCCGGCATCTGCCACAGAGGCCGCTACTCTGTGGTATCTGTGGCAAGTTACTTCCGGCATCTGCCACAGAGGCCGCTACTCTGTGGGTATCTGTGGCAAGTACTTCCGGCATCTGCCACAGAGGGCCGCTACTCTGTGGTATCTGTGGCAAGTACTTCCGGCATCTGCCACAGAGGCCGCTACTCCGTGGTATCTGTGGAAAGTACTTCTGGCAACTGCCACAGAGGCCGCTACTCTGTGGTATCTGTGGCAAGTACTTCCGGCATATGCCACAGATGCCACAAATTGCCGAGGCATCTGCCGCTGCTCAACGGGAGTTGCCACAAGATGCCAGAGTAAGAGAAGGTTTACAGTAGCTGCTACTCGCCTTCCGTGACAAATGCTGCTATTTAAACCCGTATTTATCGTGTAAAAACAGGGGTGTCAAACTCAATTTCATCGCGGGCCCACATTCGCATAAAGGTTGCACTCAAAGGGCCGGTTTTAACTATATAAATATATAATATATATATATCAAATAATGTATTATATTTAATGCTGTCAAAATTATCGCGTTAACGGCGGCAATTAATTTCTTTAATTAATTGCGTTAAAATATTTAACGCATTTAACGCATGTGCAGAATGGCCCGCCCCATACATCCCACCAGTGGCAGCGACAGGGTATGGCTGTAAAATTGCACAGACAGCAGTTAGTAAGATTGATTTCAGTAGCCACTTGTCTGGAAATACCGAAGACCAGAAACGGTTTTGAAAGCTTTTGTCACGTAGTATGGGCATAGATATGTCTCATAATTATTTGTGTGTAAATATGTGATATGTAAATGTAAAACACCATCTACAAATGCATTTAAAAGATTTGCAAACTCACAAATAAATGTGCAAGTGTAAAAACGGATCTGCAAATAGGCTAAATATTTTTCACAAATAAAAAAAAGATCTGTGAATATCTCTTTAACATTTACAACTTTGGATCAGGCATTTGTGAATCCATTTTGTATTTGTCGACCAAAAATGCGCTTGCGGATCTCAAATCTCTGCTCGTGGATCTCACATTTCCTGCTTGTGGATCGTCTTTTTACTAGGGCTGTCAAGTTAACGCGTTAATAACTAATAACGCCACTAATTATTTTAACGCGATTAACGCATGTGTATTTTTTTTCCTCGGCCGCCCCGTAGTTTCAGAGCGCATCGAGTTTATAAAATACCATCTACAAGCTGATGCTGACAGCCTGTGGCAGACCACACTTCCACGCTCACCGGCAGGCACCGACTGGCCATCGGGAGGACCGGGAGGGTGTGTGTATCATTGTGTGACGCGAGTGAGCAAGAGAGAGGACCTTACGTGCATTGTTGTTGTTAGCATCGGGTGCTAGCTAGCTGCGCTAACGGATATAAGGAGCTGTTTAAATGAAAACAGAGGAGCGCTCTATCCACACAACTGCGCCGAGCACTTGACTTGATGCAGGAAGCAGACAGCGGGACATTGTAGGAGAAGTCAGCACACTCAGTGTGCGAACCATACCACGGTCTCCAGGGGAGCCGGGATTTTTTTTTTTTGCGGGGGGGGGGGTGGGTAAATGCTGATCCGTGCATTAATAGCAACAGCACAGACATAGGCCTTGTCACGGCTGAGTGAAGGAAGCAGGACCCAAATGCAGATAACTCTTGAGAAACCCTTTATTTCAAGGATACAGACAAATACAGAACAGAACACTCTCCGGTGAACTCCGTCACCAACGAACAATGACCCAACACTGAACACAGACAGAGACAAGACTAAATACAAGAAGGGGTAATCATGACAACGAGAAACAGCCGGGCAGGGGAGGAGAAACACAAGGACAACAGGTGAACACAATCGGGTAATCAGGAGGGAAACAGACAGAAAAGACAGGCAGGAAATGGGGTGAACACTTAACACAATAAGACAGGAAACCCAAAGACAAGAAAAACACCAACACAGACAAAACTACAAGCGTGACCTAACATGTGAATTGTGACAGAACCCCCCCCCTCAAGGGACGGATTCCAGACGTCCCTAAAAAAAAAAAAAAAAGTCCAAAACCCCAAGCAGGGTGGGCGGAGGGGGTCCGGAGGACGGGTCTTGGGCTGACAGCCCAGGAACACAGCGGAGGACCAGGAAGGGGTCTCGGGCGGACGGCCCGGGGGCAAGGTACAGTCCAAAAAGGGGGATTCGGGCGGACTGCCCGGGGACAAGGCAGAGAACCAGGAAGGGGTCTCGGGCGGACGGCCCGGGTCAAAACAGAGTCCAAGGTGGGGACCATGGAGGACCGAAAGCAGCGGCAGAAGAGTCAGGGACCCGGGTCCGAGGGCGAAGGCAACGGCAGGAGAGTCAGGGGGCGGGCCCGAGGGCGAAGACCGCAGCTCTCAGGGGGCCGGGCACGAGGGCGAAGACCGCGGCTCTCAGGGGGCCGGGCTCGAGGGCGAAGACCGCGGCTCTCAGGGGGCCGGGCTCGAGGGCAAGACCGCGGCTCTCAGGGGCCGGGCTCGAGCCGGTGTCGACCGGACAGGATCAGGAGGCCGGGCAGGAAAGCGCTGATGGGCCAGTTCCGGAGATCGGGCAGGACCCGGTGTCGGCCGGACAGAAACCGGAGCCGGTCGGACAGGCTTCGGCAGGATCCCCCACGGAAAAGGACCAGGAGTTGGCAGGAACCCCGGCGAGACCGGTGATGGACATGGGGCTGGCAGGGCCCCCGGTAGAACCTCCAACGGCACGGGATATAGGGTTGGCAGGACCCCCGGCAGAAGAGTCTTCTGCGGGACCTCCAACGGGACAGGAGAAAAGGTTGGCAGGACCCCCGGCAGGGGAGTAGACGGCGGGACCTCCAACGACACAGGACACAGGGTTGGCAGGACCCCCGGCAGGGGAGTAGACGGCGGGACCTCCAACGGCACAGGACACAGGGTTGGCAGGACCCCCGGCAGGGGAGTAGACGGCGGGACCTCCAACGGCACAGGAGACAGGGCTGGCAGGACCCCCGGCAGGGGAGTATTCTGCGGGACCTCCAACGACACAGGACACAGGGTTGGCAGGACCCCCGACAGGGGAGTATTCTGCGGGACCTCCAACGGCACAGGACACATGGTTGGCAGGACCCCCGGCAGGGGAGTAGACGGCGGGACCTCCAACGACAGGACGCAGGGTTGGCAGGACCCCGACAGGGGAGTATTCTGCGGGACCTCCAACGGGACAGGAGAAAGGGTTGGCAGGACCCCCGGCAGAAGAGTATTCTGCGGACCTCCAACGGGACAGGAGAAAGGGTTGGCAGGACCCCCGCAGGGAGTAGACGGGGACCTCCAACGACAGGACACAGGGTTGGCAGGACCCCCGGCAGGGGAGTAGACGGCGGGACCTCCAACGGCACAGGACACAGGGTTGGCAGGACCCCCGGCAGGGGAGTAGACGGCGGGACCTCCAACGGCACAGGACACAGGGTTGGCAGGACCCCCGGCAGGGGAGTAGACGGCGGGACCTCCAACGGCACAGGACCAGGGTTGGCAGGACCCCCGGCAGAAGTATTCTGCGCGGGACCTCCAATGGCACAGGACACAGGTTGGCAGGACCCCCGGCAGGGGAGTAGACGGCCGGACCTCCAACGACACTTGCGTAGGGGCTTGAATAGGGAATGGAGAGGGAACTCGAGCGGAGACTTGAGAGGGGACTCGAGAGGAGACTGGAGAGGGGAACACGAGAGGGGATTTGCGAGGGAACTAAAGAGGGGACTCGAGAGGGACCAGAGGAGGGACCAGAGGAGGGACCAGAGGAGGGAACTCGAGAGGGGACTCGAGGGGGAACTGGAGAGGGACTCGAGATGGAAACAGAGAGGGAACTCGAGAAGGGACTACAGAGGGGACTAGAGGAGTAACTAGGAAGGGAACTCGAGAGGGGAACTAGAGAGGGGACCCAAGGAGGGACTAGAGGGCCTAAAGGAGGGAACTCGAGAGGGGACTCGAGGGGAACTGGAGAGGGAACTTGAGATGGAAACAGAGAGGGGACTCGAACAGAGACTAAAGAGGGGACTCGAGGAGAGACTCGAGAAGGGACTACAGAGGGGACTAGAGGAGAACTAGAGGAGGGACTAGAGGAGTAACTAGAGAAGGGAACTCGAGAGGGGAACTAAAGAGGGGACTCGAGGAGGGACTAGAGGAGGGCCTAAAGGAGGGACCTCGAGAGGGGACTCGAGGGGGAACTGGAGAGGGAACTTGAGATGGAAACAGAGAGGGGACTCGAACAGAGACTAAGAGGGGACTAGAGGAGAGACTAGAGGAGGGACTAGAAGAGTAACTAGAGAAGGGAACTCGAGAGGAACTCGAGAGGGAAACTAGAGAGGGGACTCGAGGAGGAACCAGAGGAGGGAACCCGAGATGGGACCGTGGCAGCCGGGACCAGATCCGGGTCTGGAACCAAGGCAGCTGGGGTCGGGACCATGGCTGCTGGGACCAGAACTGGGGCCGAAACCCTGGCTGCAGGGACCGGAATAGCAGCCAGAAACCTGGCTGCTGAAGCCAGAATCCTGTCTATAAGCTCCAGCTTCGACGCCGGAAACATGGCTGCGGGAGCCTGCACTGGGGCAGGAACCATGGCTGCTGGGGCCGGGACTGGAACCGTGGCTGCTGGGGCCGAAACCGTGGCTGCTGGGGCCAGGACTGAGGCTGGAACCATGGCTGCGGGAGCCTGCACTGGGGCAGGAACCATGGCTGCTGGGGCCGGGACTGGAACCGTGGCTGCTGGGGCCGAAACCGTGGCTGCCGGGGCCGGAACCATAACTCTTGGGGCTCGGGCTGCTAGTCTGGACTTGCGACTCCCTCTCTAGGAGCCTTTTGGAGGCTCCGTGGGCCTCCAAAAGCCAGAGTTCCAGAGAACGGCTCCTGGACAGGAGCAGGAACTGGGGAAGAAGCAGAGGTTGACTCCAGACGGAACACGCCGAGACGTATGGTGTCAGGTTGGGAATTGGGAGGCAGGGGACTAGCATGCCTGGAGCTAGCAGGCCGGGAAAGAGGTTTGACCTCAAAGCTGCCCAAAAAGTCCTCCACCCACTCGGGGAGCAACTCCCTCAACCAGGGCCTTGAGGTTACCTCCTGGCGTGCCGCAGAAATAACTGACTGCCTCTCTTCAGTACTGGAGGCATATCGAAAGTCATTCCTCAAGCATGTTAACTTGTACTTCACTGCGTACAAACTGTCTGCTGGGTCCATTCCTGGTTGGGTCATTCTGTCACGGATGAGTGAAGGAAGCAGGACCCAAATGCAGATAACTCTTGAGAAACCCTTTATTTCAAGGATACAGACAAACAGAACAGAACACTCTCCGGTGAACTCCGTCACCAACAAACAATGACCCAACACTGAACACAGACAGAGACAAGACTAAATACAAGAAGGGTAATCATGACAACGAGAAACAGCCGGGCAGGGGAGGAGAAACACAAGGACAACAGGTGAACACAATCGGGTAATCAGGGAGGGAAACAGACAGAAAGCAGACAGGCAGGAAACGGGGGTGAACACTTTACACAATAAGACAGGAAGCCCAAAGACAAGAAAAACACCAACACAGACAAAACTACAAACGTGACCTAACATGTGAATTGTGACAGGCCTATTATAAAGAGAAAACCTGTTGCACACGGGGTGGTGCCACAGGTCTACATTTACTTGAAACGTCCCGATGGATCATGTTCATGTCAACAGATTTCCCGAGCATGTATGGGCTACGCAAACTTCAATCAACTTGATAATAAATAATCCACGGACCACCAATGTAACGTTTGACTGTTTAATGAAATCAACTTAAAATGACTCAAAAACAGGCTACATTGTTTCACATGGGCTATAGCCTATTATGGCTGTAGCCTACACAGAGCCGAACACACGCGATAAGAGCAGCCAGCGGCACCAACCATGAACAATATTAATATTAATAATACAGCTATAGACCTCTACTATGGTAGTTGTAGTCATCAAGTTAGCTTCTCTTGGCTCGTCTTCTTGTGTCTCTTCAGCCCCCAAGTTAACGTTAGCTGTCAAGTTAGCACTAGCACTGACCTTAGCTCCCTCCTCTCTCGGTTCTGTTGTAGCAGCAGTCACAACGTACGATATGCTACCACCAGCTACATTCGGTTGGTCTTCTTGATCAGGTTGTTTGGCCGTCTTTTTAAAGAAATTGCCCAAGGTAAGTTGTTTTTTTCTTTTCGACATGTCAGCAGCAGCAACAATGCCTGGTAAACATGCAGTGCTAACTAAACGAGCTTGTGAGTGAGTGGGTATGGGTGGAGCTGCGGGCAGCGTGCACGGTGCAAGCAGGCGACACTTTTTTCATGAATCATAAACTCTAAATATAATTTTATTTCACTTATTTTACACCTTTGAAAAAAATAACATGCCCAAATGGAATTTATTTGGTCATCATATCAGTATTTTAGAGAGCTCCCCCCAAATTTCACAAACCATGTTCCCAGGGGAGCTCATGTCACCACTAGGGGAGCTATAGCTCCCCCTGCTCCCCTCCAGTTCGCACCCTGAGCACACTCATGATTGCAGCAACATGATTGCAGCGTCCAGGCAGCTCCCGTTCGAGCATATGCCTTGAGTTGCACATAGCTCCAACGATCCAACACGCACACACGCGCACACCATTTGTATTGTATGAGAGAGGTTCCAGGTTGAATTGAGGCGAATATTTGTAATGTTCAGAGGTTGTTGTGTTTAATATTCATGAGAATATTTGTCATTGTTCAAATGATAATAAATATTAGCATAAAGCATATTTGTCCACTCATATGTTGATAAGAGTATTAAAAACATGAAAAATATTCCTCTAAGGTACATTTAGAACAGATCAAAAATGTGCGATTAATTTGCGATTAATCGCGATTAACTATGGACAATCATGCGATTAATCGCGATTAAATATTTTAATCGACAGCCCTACTTTCTACACACAGGGAATTTTGAGACATATTTTCCGCCGGTCTCTTCTAAACTCTATGAAGACATTTCCCGCTTGACTGAATACACAATAAACAATGAAGAAAGAGTTTTATCTGGACTGCTTCACTGCCAGCTGCTCCCCCGGGTATTTCAACATCAACGAAAGTGCTCGATATATGCTATATTGATCCAATAAACTAACACAAACTAACTGTATCACTATAACTGATGATGATGATGATGAATGATGATGATGATTGATGATGATGATGATGATGATGATGATGATGATGGCGATGATGATGGCGATGATGATGGCGATAAAGAATACATCTAACGTTACGCTGTTCATTATAATACAAAAACAGAGCATTAAACAAACCATCATGATCTTACTTTGAAATCATGCGGAAATGTCGTCATCAGCAGGCCATCACGTGGTTTACGAAAATAACCGAGTGACACGAGTAGAGTTTAGAAGAGACCGGCGGAAAATATGTCTCAAAATTCCCTGTGTGTAAAAAGACGATCCACAAGCAGAAATGTGAGATCCACGAGCAGAGATTTGAGATCCGCAAGCGCATTTTTGGTCGTCAAATACAAAATGGATTCACAAATGCCTGATCGAAAGTTGTAAATGTTAAAGAGATATTCACAGATCTTTTTTTTATTTGTGAAAATATTTAGCGTATTTGCAGATCCGTTTTACATTTGAAAATGTATTTGTGAGTTTGCAAATCTTTTAAATGCATTTGTGGATGGTGTTTTACATTTACAAATCACATATTTACACACAAATTATTTTTATGTTCACACAAATAATTATGAGACATATCTATGCCCATACGTAGTGATCGTCTTCTCAATAGAACATCTTTGATAATGTCTTCTGGCCAATCAGAATCAAGATAACGGCGTGGTGTTGTTGCAGGAAGTCCCGACGGAGAATACTTTTGCTGTAGTACAGGGGTGCACATAACTGGCACGCAGGTTATGTGCGTAATCTGAAATGCGTACCGTCACTTGTGTCACAAAGCGTATTTGCGTACCGACGTACTTGTGAAGCTTTTCCAGAAGGCGGTTCGATCACCGGACGACAGAGTCGGTCTCCGTGTGCACAGACAGGGCTGCTGTTAACGTCGGAATTGTGCCAAAACTACGCCAACCGGCTGCGGAGGGAGACTCCCCCCCTTCACTGGAGAACTGCGCTAAAACAGCTGATCACAACGTTCACACTTTGTGGTCACGAAGTACTCCACTAGCCCCCCCCCCCCTCTGTCGACTTTCCTGAAGTACTCCCCCGTTGATAGAAATCAACACGTAATGAAATAAGACCCCACGGTTTGATGATTGATAGTGATTGTGTGGGCTGTCTTTCATTTTGACACGCAGAATTTTTTTATAATACGGGAGGGGACTCGAGAAGAGACTCGAGTGGGGACCTGGGAGGGAACTTGAGAGAGGACTAGAGAGGGGACCTGACAGCGGACTCGAGAGGGGACCTGAGAGGGCACTTGAGAGGGGACTTGTGTCGGTCGGTACGCCGACAGGTCACGGGGAGCTGGCGTCGGCTGGAGAGCCAACAGGAGACGAGGTGCTGGAGTCGGCCGGTACGCCGACAGGCCTCGGGAGCTGGCGTCGGCCGGTAAGCCAGTCCTGGAGCCGAAACTGGAGTAGGGACCATGGCTACTGGGGCCGGTACTGAAGCCGGAACCATGGCTGCTGGGGCCGGAACCATGGCTGCTGGGCCCGGTACTGGGGCCCGAACCATGGTTGCTGGGGCTGGAACCATGGCTGCTGGGGCCGGAAACATGGCTGTGTGGGCCGGCACTGGAACCGGAACCATTGGAGCACGGGCTGGAATCTTGGTCTTGCGTCTCCTAGAGATTCTTTGGAGGATCCGTGGGCCTCCCAAGGCCTGGTCATACCCCAGGAAAGGGTTAGAGGCTTCGGACAAGTCCTCAGGACAACTTGTGAAAAGTTGTAGCCACTCAGGCTCCTGACGTGCCTCCTTCAACGCAGCCTCTCTACCCCGTCTAGATGAGGCGCCCTTCCAAGTATAAAAAATGTAATCCAGAGAGTACCCAAGACATTCCGCCTGTCGAGCTAAATAATCTGAGTCTGCTGAGTCCACGCTGGTTGGTTAATTCTGTCAGGGTGCGAGGAAAAGGTAGGACCCAAAAGCAGTATTAACAAAAAGCAAGCTTTTTAATTTACAAAAAAAGCCGATGACAAAAGAAAACAAGACAAAGTCAGCATTACCAAAAAACAGGGGAGCATGACTAACTAATCCAGGACCAAACTTCAAGGACAAACATGGAGCGTGACATGAAGAGAAAGACAAACAATGAACCAACACAGGACGAGACAAGACTAAATACAGGGAGGGGTTAATCACAAAGACGAGAAACAGCCGGGCAGGGGAGGAGAAACACAAGGGCCACAGGTGAACACAATCAGATAACTAGACACACCAGGGAAACTAACGACAGGAGGAAAAACACAGGGAAAAGGACCAGACAATAAACCAGGAGGAAACATGACAGGGAGAACAGCAAAACACCCACAACCTAGACATAAAAACGTGACATAACATGAATATCGTGACACTTATCCCCAGATTTAAAGATTGGTGTCACCGTGGCCACTTTCCAGGATGATGGAACTTCCCTCGTGCTGATAGATTGATTCACTAGCATAGTAATTGGTTTTATTAGACCGTCGATATGTGTCTTTATAAAGTTGGTGTCGAATCAATATGCATCCCTAGCCTTAGAACCTCTTACCCTGAGATTATATTTTTTACCTCCTCCAGGTCAAAAAACGGGGTTTGTATCCACAGTCGGGCTAGGTGAGGCCTCAGATGGCGGGAAGAACTTTGTAATGTTCAAAGCACTGTTTATGAAATACTCATTGAGAGAGCTGGCCAACACTGCAGGGTCTTTATCAGGGCATCATTGATTTTTTATTCGAGAACATTATTTTCCTGTTTGGTTTGTTTACCTAATAGTTTATTTAAGATTGCCAAACGTTTTTACCGTTACCTTTCGCACCTCAATTATTGTGTGTGTGTGTGTTTTCGGTCTGTCTGTCTGTCTGTCTGTCTGTACTGTATGTCAGTCAGTCAGATATTGGATGCCTTTCCCTGTAGTTCTGTACTGACTTTGGAGAGTCAGGGTGATCAGCTGACTATTTCTTCCATTGCCAAAATTAGGGTCTTTTTCAAGACGCCTAACTACTACTGACTGTTTCACTTGTAATAATCTTTACAGTTTTTAGGAAATAAACCGTTTTTTCACACAGTTAGCACTGTGTTTCTGTTAGAGAGTCCTCTCTGTCTTTTTTACATGTCATCTGGCTAGCACTAATTACTTTTAGATGACCTTTAAGAGGACTGAAATAAATCCGATTGACCCATGAAATGATTTATGATTTATTATCCCAGAAAAGTATTTCTTATATACAGTACATTTTAGCTAGATGTCAAATGAATTCATCCTCAGACCTCAGACTGTACTTCTGTTATTCTGGGGATCCTAATGTATGGGCTTAGATATGTCTCGTAATTATTTGTGTGAACATAACAATAATTTGTGTGTAAATATGTGATTTGTAAATGTAAAACACCTTCCACAAATGCATTTAAAAGATTTGCCAAACTCACAAATAAATGTGCAAGTGGTATAACGGATCTGCAAATATGCAAAAATATTTTTACAAATAAAAAAAAGGATCTTTGAATATCTCTTTAACATTTACAACTTTTGATCAGGCATTTGTGAATCCATTTTGTATTGAACCAAACATGCAGTTGTGGGGGGGTGAACTGTCAACGGGGGGGAGCCTCGCTGCGGGGAAAAGGTGGACCTAGTGGCCCCGATCAGAGTGGGCCGAGTGGGCCCGACCGGCCCACTTCGGTACCGGCCCATTGGGATTCGTCCCAATGGCCATCCGCCACTGGCTCTGTGTGTGCGTGTTTCTGAGTGTGTGTTTCCCTTTTAAAACAGCTGCGGGGCAGCAGGTACTCTGAGAGTCACGGACATTAATTCATAGATCAAAGCAGTCTGGTTTACAGACTTTCTTGTTTTTGCCAATCCGGTGCTTAAACAAATAGCTCTAAACCCCTGGCCGAAATGTCCATAAAATTAAGTCTGAGTTCGAAATATATCTAACATATCTTTTTTTTTTTTCTCTCTTTTTTTTCTTTTTCCCATATCCCCGTTAGCTTTGCATTTGGTATTACAAATAATGCAGCGTACATGAGTAAAGTTTGCTTGCTCTTAAAAAAGCTGACAAAGCTCATAATGTTACATCCAGTGGCACTCTCAGGTAGGGAAGAATCAACCCAATTTGAATTTTTGCTGTAAAAATTACCAACACTACAGAGTGATTTAGGGATTTTCAGTTCTTTGCTTTGGTGTTGGGGCCTGCAGCTTACATTGTACAGTGGGTTTATCTGGGCTCAAATAGGCTGAATATAGCTACCTGGAGCTTAGAGTCATGGCTGACACCTCACACACTTATTGTATACAGCGTAAATAAATGAGGACAACTGAGGATGAAGGATCCATATTTGCATGTAACAGTAACCTTGTAACTACATCGGCTTTTGCGAACCATTATATGTTAAAGGTAAAAGATGAGGGATCAGCGTGTATGAAATGGAAATGAAACTAGATGGAAGCAGGGAATAAAACAGTGTGGCATTATGGGTAAGCAGGCTGTGATTAGAGAACAGATCAAACTTTATGCAGTTTATTTCCAAGGATACAACACCTCCATATACATGCTGCCTGCTTTGTAGAGAATTGCAGTTAATGCCACAGTCCCACACACAAACAGAAGCTTACACATGCTCATGGAGTTTAATTCAAACACACACAGTGAATCAAACTGAGAAAATAAGCAGACACACACAGCAAACAGCACATTACAGCACAACATGTCACAAGCTGCAATCCCCAATACTTTCCCTAAATAATGGTGTGTGCCACCGGCATAAATAATGGTCAATAATGTTTTGCTTCTCTCTCTACGAGAATAATATATATATAGTATATATCCTTTGTCTGTACAGTTCTTAGAGATGCAGAGGAGACCGTGGGAGGGACGAGCCACATGCTGATGAGTGAATGAAAAAAGGACGGAACGAAGGAAAAACAAACAAAGAAGGAGATATATCCAGCGGAGGACAAAAGGAAAAATAAGGGAGTTGAAGTTGTGAAGCTCCATGAAAGAGGAGAGACGAGTCCAATCAGGAGTGTAACACACAAAGTCCTGAGAGACACAGAGAGGATTGGAAGTGAAGGAGAGGAAGACGAGCAGGACAGAGAAGCTTGAAGCTGGGGAGTGGCAGGAAGAGACGGAGAGGGACGGGCTGAGGTAGGAAAGAAACTTCTGGATGGTCTCCACAGGCAACACCCAGCTGGTTACCCCCCCTCCGAAATGGCCTCCAACTTCAACGACATCGTCAAGCAGGGCTACGTTCGCATGCGCAGCCGCAAGCTGGGGGTGAGTGTTGTAGAAACATTGTCCATTAATCAGCATATCATTGCATTTGATGACACATCATAATGATGCACTTTATGTTTAGCAGTATTTTAAAAGTTTATCTTTACACTGGTTGCCGTAATCCTGCCACACAAGTTATTTTGTTCTATTCGTACAGGTTTGGACAAATACAACGTCTCTCATAATACAAGTAGGATAATGATAGTCTATACGAATCACCAATCATATTTACATTAATTATATTTTAGCATTTTAACAATATTTACAGAACATTCAGAACAATTCACAAAAGATAGTAATTCTAAATAAATAAAACAGCTAACATTATTAAACTTGTTATACCACAGATATGAACATTTCTAATGTATCCAGGTCTGAAAATATGTATCATACATGTGGTTATTTAGCAAGGTGTAAAACTGTGTGGATAATTTAGCTAACGATTAGCATGAAGGACTAAGCTAGACAGTTTCTTTCCAGAAAATTAGCTTAGGGTGAGCCAGTGGTTCAACTTAACCCCCCAGAGGCACTGAAATGAAGTCTCTGCAGTATAAAATGCTCAATTTACCCCTCGACTCGGATCAACTTCCCCCTGAGATGGGGCAAGTTCAGCCACAAGACCCCTTGTTTTTTAGAACTCATATTTCCATGACCCTTTATGATAGATGCATTATTTGAATTGTGATTGACCGAACACATCCTGAAGTAAAGGTTGTTATTGTCATTTCACTTCTATCTAAATGGTCCTTGCCCAGAGGACAACTTAAGTAAAAATAGGCTGATTTTACCCCACTCTCCCCTATATTAAGCGTGACCCCCCTGAACAGAGTGAACCTACATTTCTGCCTGTGGCTTGAGCTGCATGGGGAATGCTAATTTGAGTGAGTATGAGTCATATTCAGATAGACAGGCAGTGGAATTCAACTTTGCATGACTCATAGTATGGAAACCTAATGAATTGGAGCCCGGTTCTGTTCAGCAGCTCACTTCAAATACTGCTGTGCTGTTTTGAAGTCAATCCGGTGTTTGATGGGGAGCCAGTGGAGGTCCTGGAGGATAGGGGTCGGAGCGTCGGGTGGAGTTGAGCATACGGGCAGTGGAGTTTTGGACATATTGCAGTTTATTGAGGATATATGCAGGTGAACCATAGAGGATGCTGTTGCAGTAATCCAGTCAGGATGTAATCAAGGCATGGATCAGAGTTTCAGCAGCGGTGGATGAGAGGGGGGGTCTGATGAGAGGGAGGGTCTGAAGAGAGGGAGGGTCTGATGCGGGAGATGTTCTTTAAGTGGAAAAAGGTGGTTTTAGTGATCTGGTTGATGTGAGGGAGGAAAGTGAGAGTGGGGTCAAGGATGATACCAAGGTTACGGACGTGAGTTGAGGGGTTGACGATGGAGCCGTCGATGTTTAGAGGGAAGTCCTGGGTGGAGCGGGTTAGTGAGTTTGAGCCAATAATGATTATTTCAGATTTGTCACAGTTTAGTTTCAGAAAGTTGTTTTGCATCCATGTTTTAATGTCAGCGAGGCAGTTGGTGAGTGGGTGGTTGCACAAATAGTTTTTGTAGAGTGGTAGAGTTGGGTGTCTTCGGTGTAACAGTGGAACCGGAGTTGCTTGGATCTGTCCAAGTGGGAGGATGTAAGTGATGAAAAGCAGGGGACCAAGTACACAGCCCTGGGGGACGCCGTGAGTGACTGAAGCGGTGGGGGATTTGCAGTTGTTGATGGAAATTGATTTCTGCCAGAGAGATATGATTTGAGGTGGTGCTGGTTATGCCAATTAAGGACTGAAGGCGGGTGGTGAGGATGGAGTGGTTAATGGTGTTGAAGGCAGCGGTAAGGTCAAGGTGAGATTGTAGTTGGGAGGCTACAGTTCGCTCCAAAATCTTTAATGGGAAGTTGGAGATGGGCCGGTAATTATTGAGTGTGTCAGGGTTTATTCCGAGTTTTTTCTGTACAGGGGTGTGTGTGTGTGTGTGTGTGTGTGGTGTGTGTGTGTGTGTGTGTGTGTGTGTGTGTTGTGTGTGTGTGTGTGTGTGTGTGTGTGTGTGTGTGTGTGTGTGTGTGTGTGTGTGTGTGTGTGTGTGTGTGTATATGTGGGTACAACCTTTACCCAGCAGCTATTGGAGGCATGTCACTGTAGTTCTGTACCGATATTATTTAAAATCCTAATGACTTTGGAAAGTCAGTGTGATCAGCTGACTTTTTCTTCCATTGCAACAATGAGGCTCACGTTCATGTTTTAAAAAAAATGGCTTGTAAAATGTCACGACCCCTAACTACTACTGACTGATTCACTTTACACTTTTTAGGAAATAAAACTGTTTTTTCATACAGTTAGCACTGTGTGTCTGTTAGAGAGTCTCTCTGCTTTTTTACAATTCATCTGACTAGCGCTGACTACTTTTAGATGACCTTCAAGAGGACTGAAATCAATCCGATTGACCCATGAAATGTGCAATACACAGTGAAAAATATGACTGTGGAGTGGTAATGATTGGCTGGGTCAGTGTTGTTTTTAATGTTGAATTAAGTAATACATTTTTACAGTTTTTCTCTTTCTCTGTCTTGACTGCCCTTGTTTTTTCATCAGTGGGGGCAGAAGGCGTCTCCACTGGTTGCAGAAAGTAGTCTGATCGCATAGAAGCCTATGAGGAAATGACCCTGCTTCTCACTTGATTCATACCCCAGGAAATATTTTACAGTTTTCAAAAAGCTTCAGTTTATGCCCTCAATTGCTAATTTCATATCTCACAGAAAATATTATAAATGATTTATTATATACAGTCCGTTTGAGCCGGATGTCAAATCAACTTGGCTTTTACATTTCCTCTCTTTAGGAGTCTTTTTGTGTTTACTTTGAACACTAACTGATCTTGTTGTCTGTGTTATTATACCCTCTTTTAATTGCTCTGGGTCTGCTTTCCCTCTCTCTACTGTGCCCATAGCCCTGATTCCTCACATCTCTTTCTTCCTTTACTGCCTCATTATCTGTATCAGTATCTGTATATCTACATGGTTAGCAGGACAGTTGGGCATCAGCTAAAAGCATCTGGTGTTCTTTGAATATGTAAAGCTTTTAACTGGTTTTACAGCAAAACATTTATTTAGTTATTATATATTATTTGTTACCTGCTAGTGTAAACATTTGTAACATGACAAAGGCATCTTAATTCCATTACTTCAAGGCTAGTAATGGGGCAAAAAATCTTTAACTTATCTGCTCTGAAGCGAGGAATAGTAGGTTTTAACCGTTTTTCCCATTCTGCCATCATCATCAATGCAGATTATAGTATGTGTAATTTCAAATGTACTTTTATAAGCAATGTCGAAGCTGCATTATTTAATTTTGTTTAACAATCTGCAAACATAACACATATGCATTAGTGCCTAATAAAGTTATTTCAACGTTCAAGCAACCCGTACACTTCCAGCTGACACACAGGCACACCCATTCATTCAGAACATAGGAGTCACACCTTCTCTTCAACATCCAGCAGGTCCCATCTAAACTGGCTTCATATATACGTCTGATTGTATAGAAGTTTATGAGAAAATGACCATATTTTTCAAATGATTTATTACTGAAGTTAACATCTATCTTACAAGTTTTAGTTCTCAGTCACTTCTTGCTTTTAAGTCTGCAATATGGCCTGATGTTGTTGTTGTTGTTGTATATATGATTTGATTTTGTTTAGGGTGGATGGCCACTCCCTAGGTGTGGTTGAGTCCGGCGGTTGTTTGTGTTTACGTTTTGCGACTTTTACTCTTTCACAATGTGTTTTCTCTTCTTATATACAGTACATTTGATGCTTTCCGGACCAGCCTTCCCTCTCTCTTTAGCTTTGGTTTAGTCGTTACCAACTCCCGGGGGAAATATCTGGTTGGTTCAGCTGCTAAATGCTTACTAAAAGTGAACCAGTCACTAACTAAATGTGTCTGTCTGCTGTTTGATACAGGAACATCAAACAGTATCCGATAAGCTTATCAAAGGTCTCAACCATACCATTAATGGGAGTGATGTGAGTGAACCAAAACAGTAAAGTTGTGAGTTGTGAAACCAAAACAATAAGCTGAAAGATGCTAAAAAAGTGAAGCGGAAATGTAGCTTTGCTGGGATAATTTTGTATGTCATTATTCACATTACAAAAAATGTCATTTTATCAAAAATGCTTATAATTGCAGCTTTGTGCTTGTGTTTTTGAATGGTGATTAACAAAGTCTTAATGAGCCTCAGCTTTGTCTGGACTCAGTCTGCAGGGTAACGCAGCGCGGTGGAACAGGCAGGCTAGAGACAGGGTGGAGAGGAGCACAAAGAGTGGTTTGAGAGTTATCTGCATCCTCGGGCGGAGAGGGCATGCACAGCTGAGCTCCTCCTCAAGGCTCGGTACAAATACTACTATAATACTATAAGTCATGCTTAAATTAACTCTACAGGAACAACAAAGCCAAAAGAAAAACCTGAGACATGCGAAATCCCAGGGTACCCTGACTGAAACTAACCCCGTTTTTTCCATGCAGTGTCTGTTTCTTCTTTCCTGCTTTAGCAGTGCAACACTCTGAGCGTAATGAACTGTATTGAAATTCTACTGATGCGATTGATATTGATCAGCCTATGGGCATGGAGCAAGAGTTTAACCCCACTCCTCAAGCAACATCCCACCTAATTCGTATCCTGTCAATGCCCGGCACCACAATGGTTAATGACGTCTGAAGTCTGCAAATATATGTGTTCATAAGAGGTTTATTCCATCTGTCCAAATGGGAGTGGGTATAAGGAAACAATTTCAGTAGTAGTAAAACACATGTCCCATCCTTCAAATGCATACACACACTAAAGAGTTGGATGTATTCCAAACTATGAGATTAGGATAAACACTCCTTGGTGGGTATTGGAATATAGAGAGAGCTCTACTAATGCATGACACCAGCATCGAAGAGTTCTTGGACATCATTTCCAGTAATGGCCCATTCTGGAGAGATGAGAGCCCCCTGAATAATTCATCCAATCACCAACCAAGCTAAAATGGTCAGCTATAATTTATGTTTCCAAAATGTTTCTTTAATAACTTTTTATAGCTTGCCTCTAGGCAGATATATAGTGTGTTGTGTTCAGAAAAACAAATTGTAAATTATACATATAGATTAATAGAGGAAGAATACCTCAGTGTGCTCAAGAGTCTAAACAAGCTTTAAACATGATTCACAACATACAAGCCGACCGCACCAACTCTGTTATACAATATAGCAGAGAGGAACTTCTTTACATCCGAAACTCCGTGGAAAATAACCCACCGACAGACAATGGGGATTCGCTACCTGTTGTCCTACCTGAGAGATACAAAAACAGGACCAGACGAGCAGTAGGGCCTGGCTCATTTCGTGGCATCTGCAGGCAGTGGCAAGTACTTCCGGCATCTGCCACAGAGGCCGCTACTCTGTGGTATCTGTGGCAAGTACTTCCGGCATCTGCCACAGAGGCCGCTACTCTGTGGTATCTGTGGCAAGTACTTCCGGCATCTGCCACAGAGGCCGCTACTCTGTGGTATCTGTGGCAAGTACTTCCGGCATCTGCCACAGAGGCCGCTACTCCGTGGTATCTGTGGAAAGTACTTCTGGCAACTGCCACAGAGGCCGCTACTCTGTGGTATCTGTGGCAAGTACTTCCGGCATATGCCACAGATGCCACAAATTGCCGAGGCATCTGCCGCTGCTCAACGGGAGTTGCCACAAGATGCCAGAGTAAGAGAAGGTTTACAGTAGCTGCTACTCGCCTTCCGTGACAAATGCTGCTATTTAAACCCGTATTTATCGTGTAAAACAGGGGTGTCAAACTCAATTTCATCGCGGGCCACATTCGCATAAAGGTTGCACTCAAAGGGCCGGTTTTAACTATATAAATATATAATATATATATATCAAATAATGTATTATATTTAATGCTGTCAAAATTATCGCGTTAACGGCGGCAATTAATTTCTTTAATTAATTGCGTTAAAATATTTAACGCATTTAACGCATGTGCAGAATGGCCCGCCCCATACATCCCACCAGTGGCAGCGACAGGGTATGGCTGTAAAATTGCACAGACAGCAGTTAGTAAGATTGATTTCAGTAGCCACTTGTCTGGAAATACCGAAGACCAGAAACGGTTTTGAAAGCTTTTGTCACGTAGTATGGGCATAGATATGTCTCATAATTATTTGTGTGTAAATATGTGATATGTAAATGTAAAACACCATCTACAAATGCATTTAAAAGATTTGCAAACTCACAAATAAATGTGCAAGTGTAAAACGGATCTGCAAATAGGCTAAATATTTTTCACAAATAAAAAAAAGATCTGTGAATATCTCTTTAACATTTACAACTTTGGATCAGGCATTTGTGAATCCATTTTGTATTTGTCGACCAAAAATGCGCTTGCGGATCTCAAATCTCTGCTCGTGGATCTCACATTTCTGCTTGTGGATCGTCTTTTTACTAGGGCTGTCAAGTTAACGCGTTAATAACTAATAACGCCACTAATTATTTTAACGCGATTAACGCATGTGTATTTTTTTTCCTCGGCCGCCCCGTAGTTTCAGAGCGCATCGAGTTTAAAATACCATCTACAAGCTGATGCTGACAGCCTGTGGCAGACCACACTTCCACGCTCACCGGCAGGCACCGACTGGCCATCGGGAGGACCGGGAGGGTGTGTGTATCATGTGTGACGCGAGTGAGCAAGAGAGAGACCTTACGTGCATTGTTGTTGTTAGCATCGGGTGCTAGCTAGCTGCGCTAACGGATATAAGGAGCTGTTTAAATGAAAACAGAGGAGCGCTCTATCCACACAACTGCGCCGAGCACTTGACTTGATGCAGGAAGCAGACAGCGGGACATTGTAGGAGAAGTCAGCACACTCAGTGTGCGAACCATACCACGGTCTCCAGGGGAGCCGGGATTTTTTTTTTTTTGCGGGGGGGGGGGGGGGTAAATGCTGATCCGTGCATTAATAGCAACAGCACAGACATAGGCCTTGTCACGGCTGAGTGAAGGAAGCAGGACCCAAATGCAGATAACTCTTGAGAAACCCTTTATTTCAAGGATACAGACAAATACAGAACAGAACACTCTCCGGTGAACTCCGTCACCAACGAACAATGACCCAACACTGAACACAGACAGAGACAAGACTAAATACAAGAAGGGGTAATCATGACAACGAGAAACAGCCGGGCAGGGGAGGAGAAACACAAGGACAACAGGTGAACACAATCGGGTAATCAGGGAGGGAAACAGACAGAAAGCAGACAGGCAGGAAATGGGGGTGAACACTTAACACAATAAGACAGGAAACCCAAAGACAAGAAAAACACCAACACAGACAAAACTACAAGCGTGACCTAACATGTGAATTGTGACAGAACCCCCCCCCCTCAAGGGACGGATTCCAGACGTCCCTAAAAAAAAAAAAAAAAGTCCAAAACCCCAAGCAGGGTGGGCGGAGGGGGTCCGGAGGACGGGTCTTGGGCTGACAGCCCAGGAACACAGCGGAGGACCAGGAAGGGGTCTCGGGCGGACGGCCCGGGGGGCAAGGTACAGTCCAAAAAGGGGGATTCGGGCGGACTGCCCGGGGACAAGGCAGAGAACCAGGAAGGGGTCTCGGGCGGACGGCCCGGGGTCAAAACAGAGTCCAAGGTGGGGACCATGGAGGACCGAAAGCAGCGGCAAGAAGAGTCAGGGACCCGGGTCCGAGGGCGAAGGCAACGGCAGGAAGAGTCAGGGGGTCGGGCCCGAGGGCGAAGACCGCAGCTCTCAGGGGGCCGGGCACGAGGGCGAAGACCGCGGCTCTCAGGGGGCCGGGCTCGAGGGCGAAGACCGCGGCTCTCAGGGGGCCGGGCTCGAGGGCGAAGACCGCGGCTCTCAGGGGCCCGGGCTCGAGCCGGTGTCGACCGGACAGGATCAGGAGGCCGGGCAGGAAAGCGCTGATGGGCCAGTTCCGGAGATCGGGCAGGACCCGGTGTCGGCCGGACAGAAACCGGAGCCGGTCGGACAGGCTTCGGCAGGATCCCCCACGGAAAAGGACCAGGAGTTGGCAGGAACCCCGGCGAGACCGGTGATGGACATGGGGCTGGCAGGGCCCCCGGTAGAACCTCCAACGGCACGGGATATAGGGTTGGCAGGACCCCCGGCAGAAGAGTCTTCTGCGGGACCTCCAACGGGACAGGAGAAAAGGTTGGCAGGACCCCCGGCAGGGGAGTAGACGGCGGGACCTCCAACGACACAGGACACAGGGTTGGCAGGACCCCCGGCAGGGGAGTAGACGGCGGGACCTCCAACGGCACAGGACACAGGGTTGGCAGGACCCCCGGCAGGGGAGTAGACGGCGGGACCTCAAACGGCACAGGACACAGAGCTGGCAGGACCCCCGGCAGGGGAGTATTCTGCGGGACCTCCAACGACACAGGACGCAGGGTTGGCAGGACCCCCGACAGGGGAGTATTCTGCGGGACCTCCAACGGCACAGGACACATGGTTGGCAGGACCCCCGGCAGGGGAGTAGACGGCGGGACCTCCAACGGGACAGGAGAAAGGGTTGGCAGGACCCCCGGCAGGAGAGTATTCTGCGGGACCTCCAACGGGACAGGAGAAAGGGTTGGCAGGACCCCCGGCAGAAGAGTATTCTGCGGGACCTCCAACGGGACAGGAGAAAGGGTTGGCAGGACCCCCAGCAGGGGAGTAGACGGTGGGACCTCCAACGACACAGGACACAGGGTTGGCAGGACCCCCGGCAGGGGAGTAGACGGCGGGACCTCCAACGGCACAGGACACAGGGTTGGCAGGACCCCCGGCAGGGGAGTAGACGGCGGGACCTCCAACGGCACAGGACACAGGGTTGGCAGGACCCCCGGCAGGGGAGTAGACGGCGGGACCTCCAACGGCACAGGACACAGGGTTGGCAGGACCCCCGGCAGAAGAGTATTCTGCGGGACCTCCAATGGCACAGGACACAGGGTTGGCAGGACCCCCGGCAGGGGAGTAGACGGCCGGACCTCCAACGACACTTGCGTAGGGGCTTGAATAGGGAATGGAGAGGGAACTCGAGCGGAGACTTGAGAGGGGACTCGAGAGGAGACTGGAGAGGGGAACACGAGAGGGGATTTGCGAGGGGAACTAAAGAGGGGACTCGAGGAGGGACCAGAGGAGGGACCAGAGGAGGGACCAGAGGAGGGAACTCGAGAGGGGACTCGAGGGGGAACTGGAGAGGGGACTCGAGATGGAAACAGAGAGGGAACTCGAGAAGGGACTACAGAGGGGACTAGAGGAGTAACTAGGGAAGGGAACTCGAGAGGGGAACTAGAGAGGGGACCCAAGGAGGGACTAGAGGGCCTAAAGGAGGGAACTCGAGAGGGGACTCGAGGGGGAACTGGAGAGGGAACTTGAGATGGAAACAGAGAGGGGACTCGAACAGAGACTAAAGAGGGGACTCGAGGAGAGACTCGAGAAGGGACTACAGAGGGGACTAGAGGAGAAACTAGAGGAGGGACTAGAGGAGTAACTAGAGAAGGGAACTCGAGAGGGGAACTAGAGAGGGGACTCGAGGAGGGACTAGAGGAGGGCCTAAAGGAGGGACCTCGAGAGGGGACTCGAGGGGGAACTGGAGAGGGAACTTGAGATGGAAACAGAGAGGGGACTCGAACAGAGACTAAAGAGGGGACTAGAGGAGAGACTAGAGGAGGGACTAGAAGAGTAACTAGAGAAGGGAACTCGAGAGGGAACTCGAGAGGGAAACTAGAGAGGGGACTCGAGGAGGAACCAGAGGAGGGAACCCGAGATGGGACCGTGGCAGCCGGGACCAGATCCGGGTCTGGAACCAAGGCAGCTGGGGTCGGGACCATGGCTGCTGGGACCAGAACTGGGGCCGAAACCCTGGCTGCAGGGACCGGAATAGCAGCCAGAAACCTGGCTGCTGAAGCCAGAATCCTGTCTATAAGCTCCAGCTTCGACGCCGGAAACATGGCTGCGGGAGCCTGCACTGGGGCAGGAACCATGGCTGCTGGGGCCGGGACTGGAACCGTGGCTGCTGGGGCCGAAACCGTGGCTGCTGGGGCCAGGACTGAGGCTGGAACCATGGCTGCGGGAGCCTGCACTGGGGCAGGAACCATGGCTGCTGGGGCCGGGACTGGAACCGTGGCTGCTGGGGCCGAAACCGTGGCTGCCGGGGCCGGAACCATAACTCTTGGGGCTCGGGCTGCTAGTCTGGACTTGCGACTCCCTCTCTTAGGAGCCTTTTGGAGGCTCCGTGGGCCTCCAAAAGCCAGAGTTCCAGAGAACGGCTCCTGGACAGGAGCAGGAACTGGGGAAGAAGCAGAGGTTGACTCCAGACGGAACACGCCGAGACGTATGGTGTCAGGTTGGGAATTGGGAGGCAGGGGACTAGCATGCCTGGAGCTAGCAGGCCGGGAAAGAGGTTTGACCTCAAAGCTGCCCAAAAAGTCCTCCACCCACTCGGGGAGCAACTCCCTCAACCAGGGCCTTGAGGTTACCTCCTGGCGTGCCGCAGAAATAACTGACTGCCTCTCTTCAGTACTGGAGGCATATCGAAAGTCATTCCTCAAGCATGTTAACTTGTACTTCACTGCGTACAAACTGTCTGCTGGGTCCATTCCTGGTTGGGTCATTCTGTCACGGATGAGTGAAGGAAGCAGGACCCAAATGCAGATAACTCTTGAGAAACCCTTTATTTCAAGGATACAGACAAATACAGAACAGAACACTCTCCGGTGAACTCCGTCACCAACAAACAATGACCCAACACTGAACACAGACAGAGACAAGACTAAATACAAGAAGGGGTAATCATGACAACGAGAAACAGCCGGGCAGGGGAGGAGAAACACAAGGACAACAGGTGAACACAATCGGGTAATCAGGGAGGGAAACAGACAGAAAGCAGACAGGCAGGAAACGGGGGTGAACACTTTACACAATAAGACAGGAAGCCCAAAGACAAGAAAAACACCAACACAGACAAAACTACAAACGTGACCTAACATGTGAATTGTGACAGGCCTATTATAAAGAGAAAACCTGTTGCACACGGGGTGGTGCCACAGGTCTACATTTACTTGAAACGTCCCGATGGATCATGTTCATGTCAACAGATTTCCCGAGCATGTATGGGCTACGCAAACTTCAATCAACTTGATAATAAATAATCCACGGACCACCAATGTAACGTTTGACTGTTTAATGAAATCAACTTAAAATGACTCAAAAACAGGCTACATTGTTTCACATGGGCTATAGCCTATTATGGCTGTAGCCTACACAGAGCCGAACACACGCGATAAGAGCAGCCAGCGGCACCAACCATGAACAATATTAATATTAATAATACAGCTATAGACCTCTACTATGGTAGTTGTAGTCATCAAGTTAGCTTCTCTTGGCTCGTCTTCTTGTGTCTCTTCAGCCCCCAAGTTAACGTTAGCTGTCAAGTTAGCACTAGCACTGACCTTAGCTCCCTCCTCTCTCGGTTCTGTTGTAGCAGCAGTCACAACGTACGATATGCTACCACCAGCTACATTCGGTTGGTCTTCTTGATCAGGTTGTTTGGCCGTCTTTTTAAAGAAATTGCCCAAGGTAAGTTGTTTTTTTCTTTTCGACATGTCAGCAGCAGCAACAATGCCTGGTAAACATGCAGTGCTAACTAAACGAGCTTGTGAGTGAGTGGGTATGGGTGGAGCTGCGGGCAGCGTGCACGGTGCAAGCAGGCGACACTTTTTTCATGAATCATAAACTCTAAATATAATTTTATTTCACTTATTTTACACCTTTGAAAAAAATAACATGCCCAAATGGAATTTATTTGGTCATCATATCAGTATTTTAGAGAGCTCCCCCCAAATTTCACAAACCATGTTCCCAGGGGAGCTCATGTCACCACTAGGGGAGCTATAGCTCCCCCTGCTCCCCTCCAGTTCGCACCCTGAGCACACTCATGATTGCAGCAACATGATTGCAGCGTCCAGGCAGCTCCCGTTCGAGCATATGCCTTGAGTTGCACATAGCTCCAACGATCCAACACGCACACACGCGCACACCATTTGTATTGTATGAGAGAGGTTCCAGGTTGAATTGAGGCGAATATTTGTAATGTTCAGAGGTTGTTGTGTTTAATATTCATGAGAATATTTGTCATTGTTCAAATGATAATAAATATTAGCATAAAGCATATTTGTCCACTCATATGTTGATAAGAGTATTAAAAACATGAAAAATATTCCTCTAAGGTACATTTAGAACAGATCAAAAATGTGCGATTAATTTGCGATTAATCGCGATTAACTATGGACAATCATGCGATTAATCGCGATTAAATATTTTAATCGACAGCCCTACTTTCTACACACAGGGAATTTTGAGACATATTTTCCGCCGGTCTCTTCTAAACTCTATGAAGACATTTCCCGCTTGACTGAATACACAATAAACAATGAAGAAAGAGTTTTATCTGGACTGCTTCACTGCCAGCTGCTCCCCCGGGTATTTCAACATCAACGAAAGTGCTCGATATATGCTATATTGATCCAATAAACTAACACAAACTAACTGTATCACTATAACATGATGATGATGATGATGATGATGATGATGATGATGATGATGATGATGATGATGATGATGATGATGATGATGATGGCGATGATGATGGCGATGATGATGGCGATAAAGAATACATCTAACGTTACGCTGTTCATTATAATACAAAAACAGAGCATTAAACAAACCATCATGATCTTACTTTGAAATCATGCGGAAATGTCGTCATCAGCAGGCCATCACGTGGTTTACGAAAATAACCGAGTGACACGAGTAGAGTTTAGAAGAGACCGGCGGAAAATATGTCTCAAAATTCCCTGTGTGTAAAAAGACGATCCACAAGCAGAAATGTGAGATCCACGAGCAGAGATTTGAGATCCGCAAGCGCATTTTTGGTCGTCAAATACAAAATGGATTCACAAATGCCTGATCGAAAGTTGTAAATGTTAAAGAGATATTCACAGATCTTTTTTTTATTTGTGAAAATATTTAGCGTATTTGCAGATCCGTTTTACATTTGAAAATGTATTTGTGAGTTTGCAAATCTTTTAAATGCATTTGTGGATGGTGTTTTACATTTACAAATCACATATTTACACACAAATTATTTTTATGTTCACACAAATAATTATGAGACATATCTATGCCCATACGTAGTGATCGTCTTCTCAATAGAACATCTTTGATAATGTCTTCTGGCCAATCAGAATCAAGATAACGGCGTGGTGTTGTTGCAGGAAGTCCCGACGGAGAATACTTTTGCTGTAGTACAGGGGTGCACATAACTGGCACGCAGGTTATGTGCGTAATCTGAAATGCGTACCGTCACTTGTGTCACAAAGCGTATTTGCGTACCGACGTACTTGTGAAGCTTTTCCAGAAGGCGGTTCGATCACCGGACGACAGAGTCGGTCTCCGTGTGCACAGACAGGGCTGCTGTTAACGTCGGAATTGTGCCAAAACTACGCCAACCGGCTGCGGAGGGAGACTCCCCCCCTTCACTGGAGAACTGCGCTAAAACAGCTGATCACAACGTTCACACTTTGTGGTCACGAAGTACTCCACTAGCCCCCCCCCCCCTCTGTCGACTTTCCTGAAGTACTCCCCCGTTGATAGAAATCAACACGTAATGAAATAAGACCCCACGGTTTGATGATTGATAGTGATTGTGTGGGCTGTCTTTCATTTTGACACGCAGAATTTTTTTATAATAAACATACATACTGTATGTTAAATGGATATATGCGCCTTCTTTCATTTATCTTTCCATTCCCACAACAATATACATAAAGAAATGGCATATTTTGGACATAGTTCGAATGGTGATTAATCATGATTAATTAATGCCTCTGAATTGGATTATTATCGGATAGGAAAATAACTTAGTAATTAACTACGTCTGAAAGCAGAAGTCCAGGGCAAATAATTGCAAGTCTCTTCAGTGTACCCATGTCACAAAACGAGATGCATTGTGGGACATGTAGTTTATGGGCAACCTGCTTCTATAAAGCGGCATGTAACCATATAATAAACGTATTATATTCTTTGCAAGCTCTTGCGGGGCCACATAAAATGAAGTCGCGGTCCGGATTTGGCCCCCGGGCCTTGAGTTTGACACCCCTGGTGTAAAATGTCGCTGTTTTGGCACGACTTTATCGAACTGATCTGTACACAGGAGTTGCCACAAGATGCCAGAGTAAGAGAAGGTTTACGGTAGCTGCCACTCGCCTTCCGTGGCAAATGTTGCTATGCTATGCAAATGCTGGCCTTATGGTAAAAGTGCATTTTCAACAATCATCATAATTATACAGTAGGCTGCAGTATTTGTCACAAAAGGAGGGAAATGGTTTAGTCTTCCCAGTTAGTTGTCCTTAAACCCCGCCTCCCAGCCGCTGCGTCTCAGCCGCTCTCGGCTCTGTCACATGAATGCAGGGAAAATAGCCTAACTCTCTGTTTTCGGCCTTTAGCGCATTTCAAAACTTTTATGTTTAAATGATATAAATAACGGCTATTCAAGTGTTCATACTGGAAAGTTGATTTAACAAAAAAAAACAAGATTTAAAGAAGTCTTTCCCAATGTAATTACATGTGAATTTGCTTCAGCACCTTGTGAACTTCCTGAGTGGGCAGAGTGGCTCTAAACGTAGATCATTCAAAGAAGAAGTTCAGTATCAGCTAATGATTTAGCTAACAAGAAGACAGTGTCATTACTGGGGAATGAACTCCAATATCATCAGTTCCATAAGATACATTAGAGTTTGAAGTTAGACATTCTTCATATTTTTTCAATAACTGCAAGATCTATCATATTATCCAAAGCATAACTTGTAAATCAATCAAGGGTGAAAGGTTCAGTTTAACCCAGTACATTAAAATGGTTATATATATATGCACAGCTATTGCTTATGGCAATGAAAATCGTAGGTCCCGCCATCATCCAACAAAATATATAAGACTTTGGTAAAGTCAATGACAGAAAGGAATCATGTTACTATGCCTCAGATGCGGCTTTCACACCAGCGCTTTTCAGTTTCTAGCTCCGAGCGGGAGCTTTTCTGATTCAGCTCCGGTTTCCCTTTTCAGCTCCCGCTCTGTGCACACCGCCCACTGGCGCCCCAGAGCTGCCCTTGCTGCGTCATGACGTCACCGTTTACATCGCTGATTTGCTCCCCAACGGAAGCTCACAACAACAACAACAGCGTCGGGTCGATGATCGTGTTGCTTTTAATCACACGAAGCCAGAATAAATTGAATAACGACTTCTCCAACCTTATACTTTTCTCCAGAGTGCCGTGGTTCATTGTTTATTAATGTGTTTCTGCAGCATTTACCGACGGGAGTTTATTCTCCTGTTAGCTCCCGGTTAGCTCACACTGCGGCGGCCGCTCTAAAGTATTCACTGTCCGACTCACACAAGCAGCTGATGCATCTCCCCAGTTCCCCTTAGCCTAAGTGAATGTGTGTCAGTCTGAATTGACACTGTTTGGTATCACAACGCTGTTATGAAAGTGTCTCTGGTATAAAATGGGTGATGTTAGCATAGCAACCAAAGCTAAACTGACTACTTGCATCCGATAGCTGCAATAATACAAAACAACACGCCTGCCTCTCTCCACAATGATCGATAACAGCGAACGGATGGTCAAAGTAAGGCACAAATAAACAGAATCACACGAAGCCTGGTTAGTGTTGCCTGACTTTATAAAGTGTGTTTATAGGCACTACTGCTTGTAGGCAGGCATAACAGTCGACCCATGGGAGGTGGGTTTAGTTTCCTGCACGCCTCGACGTAAGAGAGACGTAAGCGACGTCACCTCTTAGCTCCAAAGCTCTTGCCTCTAGACCGACAATTTGGAGCTGGAAATGAAGCGGATTCCGGAGCTAAGAGCCGCCGCAGCTCCAGTGTGAACTGGAAAACCCGGCGCTTTTCAGGCTCTAGCTCCGAGCCGGAGCTGAAAAGGCGCTGGTGTGAAAGGGGCAAGAGTAGTGGCTTCTGTGGAAGATGCCGGAAGCACTTGCCACTGCCTGCAAATGCCAAGGCACATGCCACGGTGAGAAGTGGCAACACTCATTGTGTTCTAGTATGATAAATAAAATAACATTGTACCTTGAAAATCAATGCATTCTAATAGCGGGTACATTTTACACGTTGGCGGTTTTAGGTATGGCTATACAGCGCCCCCTGGTGGTGCTAGTGTTAAGTAAAAGTAGAAGTAGCCTACCTAAATGTAGGAATACTCTGTTACAAGTAAAAGTCCTGCATTAAAATGTTACTCAAGTAAAAGCGCAACAATTATTAGCATAACAATATAGGCCTACTTAAAGTAGATATTACATGTTTTCATTATAATGATTGATCATGAAAGTGTTCTCAAAGCTGGTGAAGGTGCAGCTAGTTTGAATGACTTTGTATACTGCAGGGTAGCTTGTGAATTTAACTCCAGGAGTAACTAAAGTCTGATTTAAGACTTGATTATATGTCTAATCATTAATCAGAATCTGTAGTAAGTAACTAAAGGTAGCCTATAATAAATGTAGGGGAGTAAAAGTACACAATTTACCTCTGAATTGTAGTGGGGTAGAAGCACTAAGTTACATACCATTTACATACTCAACAAAAGCACAAGGAGGCTATTTCTAAATCACAAGTACAGTACTTGAGTAGTTAGCCTTTTCCCCACCTCTGGTCAACAATGATAGATCTTAATGTCAATACATTGTCTTTATTTACTTATAATATATCTTGAGTATTATCATAAAAATAGCACGTTTATTTATGTTAACAAACCACGTTCTCCAAGTAAAATCGAATAGAAATTCTAATGTTAAAAAATATATATATCAGATCATCAGTCCTGTGTACAGATCAGTTCGATAAAGTCATGCCAAAACAGCGACATTTTACACGATAAATACGGGTTTAAATAGCAGCATTTGCCACGGAAGGCGAGTGGCAGCTACCGCAAACCTTCTCTTACTCTGGCATCTTGTGGCAACTCCCGTTCAGCAGCGGCAGATGCCTCGGCAAGTCGTGGCATCTGTGGCATATGCCGGAAGTACTTGCCACATATACCACAGAGTAGCGGCCTCTGTGACAGATGCCGGAAGTACTTGCCACATATACCACAGTGTAGCGGCATCTGTGGCCTATGCCGGAAGTACTTGCCACATATACCACAGCGTAGCGGCATCTGTGGCATATGCCGGAAGTACTTGCCACATATACCACTGAGTAGTAGTCTGCAGACAGACGGCAGGCGAAAAACCCTTTTAAAATGCGTGTTTTCTAAATGGAGATTGGCTAAGCTAACGTTATATATGCTCCGACCGTCCACACTCACAACAACGGCCCATACAGACATAAATAAACCAGCGACTGTATTCTCCATGACACAGGCAGTCTGTGGTTTGTACTTGTTTAACTTTTGTCTAGTTTCTGAACAGATATGAGGAGCTGTGAGCTCTGAGGGCTAACAGCTAACGGCTGTGTTGTTTTTCTGGGGCGCTGATTGGAGATGACGTCACGGCTCCGCCTACACTGCGTTACTATAGTAACTACCCCAGTTCCTAAACTGTAATGGAAGCGCAGCATTAAAGTGAGCCGGTCCTAATAAGGCCTAACGAAACCGAGCGAGGCCCGGAGAGGCCGAGCGAGAAATTATGGAGTCAGATTTGGGTCAATATTCTAACGCGCAAAACAAGCTACTCACGAGCGGGAAATGTGCTTTTACACGCGCATGAAATGACCCTTGCCCGCAGATTAAACCCCCGCGAGCGGCTATGCGCTCGCTCGTGAGAGAGACATCCCTCTTGCTCCAATCAAATTAATTGAGATATATTAGCTGTACACTTTACGAATAAAATAGTTTTTTATGGACAACTTTACCATTCAATCTCGTCCAACTGATCTTGCAGCTGTCACTCCTCGGCTCTTGGTAGTTCAGGCATTTATCAAATCTGGCAACTCCGGGGTTCCTGGCAGCTGTCAATCAAAGTCCAGTGGCTCCGCCCCAAAGTGCCAGAAACTTTTCACACGCGCGTAGACAGACTCCGCGAGCGAGTGAGGCTGACACTCCCGCGAGGGAGCAAGAGGGCCGTCTCTCTCACGAGCGAGCGCATAGCCGCTCGCGGGGGTTTAATCTGCGCGCAAGGGTCATTTCATGCGCGTGTAAAAGCACATTTTCCGCTCGTGAGTAGCTTGTTTTGCGCGCTAGAATATTGACCCAAATCTGACTCCATAGAACTGCAGTGGAAACGCGCCATTAGTAAGTATTTATCTATTATCTAATATATCATTCCAATAACTTGTATATAGACTCGCATTGCACTATTCCACTTTTTTTTCTCACTTCTTTTAAAACTATTTTTCTTTTTGTATTACTTTTAATATAGTATATTTTAATATTGTCTGCTTTTCTGTATTATTGTGTTGCATTGTTGGAGAAGCCTGTGACCTAAGATTTTCTACGACATAATTACTCTGTAGCTATGTTAGTTTGACAATAAAGAACCTTGAACCTTGAACCTTGAGTGTCAAATGTGGAATTAAATGTGACATTCCCTGAGGCACATCGTCACCTTCTTAAACTAATGGCCTAAGTCATATTTGAAAGTTTTTCAAAAAACAGAAAAAACTGAACCAAATATAGAATATATGATATATATTAATTATTTCACACAAAAAGGTTATGACAATATATGACTATTGACGTACAAATAACACTGTCTGTCAATTGTGTAAAATAAGAGGATTAGATGACTTAGGCCAATTTACGAACATGTTGTTGTGACTTAGGCAATTTGAAACCTGACTTAGGCCTTATTACTTCTTGAGTAAGTGACTTAGGCAAAACAGTGCACTTCTCTTTTCCGCATTACTGTGACAGACCATGGCTGGGTCGGCCACTAACAGTTTCAAATGCTAGAAGAGCATACAGAGACTCAGAAAAGAGAGGGCAGTTTGGACGTTGTTGGCCCTTTAATTCAATATAGCAAACTCAAAAGGTACAACTTAAATCTTAGCTAAATAAAACAAAAGGCAAGTAAATCTAACCCTGAGGAGGCATGTGCCTCTCCTCATACTCCCTCCAGCTCTTCTTTGCTGTGTTTTTAATTGCAGCTAACCCTTTTCCATTTAAAGGTCCCATGTCATGGCCATTTCGACTGATCATAATTCCATTGTTGAGGTCGACTAGAATAGATTTACATTGTTCAATTTTCCAAACTCACATTGGTTTCTCAAACAGCATCTCTATAGTCTGTGTATTCACTCTCTGTCCTACACACCTTGTTGGAGCTCCTGCCCCCCCCCCCCACCCTGTGAGCCCACTGTGCTCTGATTAGTCCACCACCGTTACAGCTGAACATCAGTGATTATGTGTTACAATGGCATTAGTTAGCAACCAGAAAATGACACCAGTAATGACAAACAGATGAGAATGCTGCATGCGGTCTGGGTGCTGTGTTGGCGAGACGTTGCGGGGCTCGCTGCTCCGCCCTTTGAGGCTCGAGGAGCGGACAGTGTGAGCTGTATTACTGGTGTCGTTTCCTGGTTGCTGCTTGGGGTCTGCGAGATACCACGGAACTCAGCCTGAGCACACACACGTGAGTGTGTGGCGAACTGTGAGTGGAGATCCACGTAGCTGCGGCTGAGTGTGCCGGCAAAACTCAGCGGAACATCTCGGCTGAGAAAAGATAAGGGGGGGTGTGTGTGTGTGTGTGTGTGTGTGTGTGTGTGTGTGGTGTGTGTGTGTGTGTGACACGTGTGTGTGTGTGTGTGTGTGTGTGTGTGTGTGTGTGTGTGTGTGTGTGTGTGTGTGTGTGTGTGTGTGTGTGTGTGTGTGTGTGTGTGTGTGTGTGTGTGTGTGTGTGTGTGTGTGTGTGTGTGTGTGTGTGTGTGTGTGTGTGTGTGTGGTGTGTGTGTTGTGTGTGTGTGTGTGTGTGTGTGTGTGTGTGTGTGTGTGTGTGTGTGTGTGTGTGTAGCTCCACGGATTGGTCCATTTGGAACTGGGTAAGATTACGTCACTATACTCAGGAAGAAACAAATGGAAAAAGAGAAATGTCCAACGAGGCGTTCTGGGGCAGCACAGACAGGTCTTTTCTGTGTTAGAGTTTTACTCGCTACAGGGTGCACTTTTAGGGTTTGTGACTCTGCAGACTGTTTACATGCAGAAAAACCTACATAACACACTAGGGGACAGGTAATAACCAGAAAAGCATGACATGGGACCTTTAAATCAGTTTATCCCCTGAATCTTTCTCAGTCATCTTGATTTGTGTGTGTGTGTGTGTGTGTGTGTGTGTGTGTGGTGTGTGTGTGTGTGGTGTGTGTGTGTGTGTGTGTGTGTGTGTGTGTGTGTGTGTGTGTGTGTGTGTGTGTGTTGTGTGTGTGTGTGTGTGTGTGTGTGTGGTGTGTGTGTGTGTGTGTGTGGGTGTGTGTGTGTGTGTAATTATGTGGCAAATTGTCAAAAAGCTGATGACACTCGAAGGGTATGACATGTTTCATGGACTGAAGGTCCTGAAATGTCCTCTCCTTGATTGGCAGAGCGTCAACTTCAGCAATTGCAGCTGCCTGTTGATATTCCTGATGTAGTTGGGAGATGGTTGTGCCTGGGTGAAGGAACTTCTTGTCTTTGTAGGTCGCTGTGCTTCTGCAGTAGTGTGAATCAACAGTGGGCAGATCCTTCAACCAGTCCTTAAGGAACTCTGTGACAGCAGTTTCCAGCTTTGCATTGTTGCCACTCTGAGGTGGAGATGTAGTTGGCGGGTCTGCCACTTGTTCGTCATGGTCGATGGTGTCTTTGTTCAGCCAGTGTAATGGTTCTTTCAGGGATACCAAGTGTAGAAGAAAAAAAGCTTTGCACACTTTAAGATTCGTTCCATCCTGAAGTTTCAGTTGGTAGGAAAATGATGAACTGCGCCTGGATCCCTCACCAACTTTCTTTCTTTCGCTTCATGGTAACCTTTGTGATCAAAGTGGTGACGTATAACCGATGTTCTTCCCAGTTGTCCATTGACCAAACTTTCTAAAATATCCACTGCCTCTGCTCTTCTGTAATGGATTGACAGTCTCGAGTCTTTGCCACCTTTGACCTTGTATGCCATTCCTTTGAGATGTTTCTTCCTGGATTCATTTTGCTTCCATGTTTCTGGGCTGAGGTATTTATGTTGTTTCCTTTTGACCATATTGTTTTCATACATCCTCTAGATGAGGACCATAATGTTCTGAAGTTGCTGCCAGACTGTCTTCATTTTCAGGGAGAGAGGACTCATCAGAGGATGGATTGTAGTTTGGGTCAATGATAACATCATCATCATCTAAGTCTTCTTCATGGTGTGGACGGGTCTGCTTGGCATCTTCAGCAACACTCTCTTCTTCAATGAGAGTGTTTAAGTTATTGTCTGCTCCATCTGATACAGGGTCTTGGCCTGGTACATGCTGCTCCATCTCTTTAACAACGGTCTCATTTTCATTGGATGATTCCTGATCGGTGTCTGAAAAGTCAAGTGCATCTCCTACCAAAAAGGAGTAGGCGTACGGTCACAACTGTGATCATTATGAAAAAATGTTTTGTAATTGCACTGTGGTCCTATGTATTAATACATTAAAGCTATTTTTGATGAATATCATTTGGCCAAATTCAATTAAAAAAACATGTAATCTTTCCTAATAAGATGGAAATGTAATGTGGAAAAATGAGACAATAATACAATATTAAGAATTGAAACAGACAAACGCAAAATGTACTTTTTCTAATTCATAATTATGCAGTAATTGTAACCGTTACTTTTGAAAGATTAGATTAGTTTTTAGATTAGTCTTTATTGTCCCAGAAGGGAATGTGTGCATGCTTCATGGAGCTACAGTAGCTATATTAGCTACAGTAACTATAGTACCTACAGTATAGCTTCGGTAGCTACAGTAACTATACATTGTGAAAGTAAAAGACTAAATAACTACACAACATGTATAGCCCAGCCTATAGTATAGTAAACATCACTTCCCAATAGGGGACAAGCCCTGAACCATGAAAATAACTTAATTTATCTGTTAGTTTTTTCTTTTTCTTGAAGTAGCCATTTTGTAAAGCTTGTCAAATGGCCTAAGTCACAAGACAATGTGACTTAAGCCATTATGTTTTTTAAATATATGGCCTAAGTCACACTCTTGACATAGGCCATTATACTATCAGGGTAGGAACAGCACTATCCTTTCAATAAGGATGTAGGCAATTTTACCAGAGGTGGCCAGCATCAAGAAGAGATGATTTAGGCAAAAAAAACATTTTCTCCAAAATATGACTTAGGCCATTAGTTTAAGAAGGTGACGACATGTAACATGCAGGATGTATGGGTGCAGACGGCTCCTTTGATACCGGAATATCCAGCAAGGACATCGCTAAGACAATAACACGTGTTTCATAGTCAGTTTTTCCATTCAAATCCCTTAAGCCGTCTGCAGATGCACAGTCAAATAGATTCAGAGGACAGCTCTCATTCCTTCAGATTTGTAACGATACATTTGAATGAAATAATTTAAATAGCATTTGTATCAGTGTGGGCACTGAACACAAATACAAAATGACATGATGATATATTACAGTCCAGAGCAATCTCTCACACAGCCTTCCACATCTAGCTTTCTCTCATCAGCCCAGAGAACCTGCAGAGGTGTTTTGTAGGCCCTGAAGGCATCATTATGTAAGCAGCCCTCTGAGGCTGATAGGTTAGCCTGCTCTATCTGGTGTGAGCTCCCTGATCTGCCTTCAGCTGCAGCCTGCGACCCCCCCCCCCCCTGCTCCTCCACACTATATCTTGCTGCTGTTCCTCCTCAGCTGGTCTTTATTTTCCCAGTCTTCACAGATTGCTGTGGTTATCAAGAGCAAACTCCTGCACTCAGTCTGACAGATATAGCTTTAGACATGGTATTGCACTGCATGAATACATTAATTAAATTAATTATAAAATATACATAAAGCCAGATTTCTCTCTCCAATGAAAGCTTGTTTTAACCCATGCATCTCTCTGAAATTGAGGTACACGAAGGCCACTATTTGAGGATAAGATCAGACCAACATGTTTCTTTGGCTGGTTTGCATTTAGATTTGCAAAGTGCAGCGAGATCAAACACACTACATGATGTTCTCATCAGACTCAATAACAGTTTTCTTTTAGCTGGTCATTATCTCACCGTTAAAATTCATAAAGGATGAACATGTGATTTCATGTCTTTCTTTTGGAACCTTCTGAGGCACATTATGCTGCGAAGAACATTTGTATTTGACTTCATTGTGCTGGTAGTATTGCTCTTCAGTAAGTGTATGTGGATATTAAGATCACCAACTTGAGCTGAAATCTCTCAAAACTCTGCAAAACTCTCTGCATGGTGAAAGATTGTGAAATGGGTTTATTGGTTTCTGTTCATGACTTGGGTGAACTGCCCATCTCTAGATTTCAATAAACAAAATGTGTTTAGGATTTTAAGACTATTCAGCCAGTTGAAATTAAAATACCTATTAGACAAAAAGTGGTTCACTAAAGCTGGTGTGAAATGTCCTAAAACAGTTTCTGTCAGAATTATTTTAACATCAACAACTCTGTTTGCATCCCATGATGCATTGCATTCCTCATGATGAAGCTGCTTAGTGATGTGCAGCACCCAGATATGATGGCATAGTTATGGCAGCTGTTAAGATGAATCTATCGTTTCTCACAAGACAGTCAAATTCATTATTTCCGTAGCTGTTAGCACTGACCTCGCTTTCTAAGAGGAGCAGGCCAAAGTAATTGCCAAACATACCATCTTCACAATTACAGAGCCACTGGTGCTGAAAGTCATATGCTGCCTTTAGTCTGCAGGTGTTAAAGGGGGGGCTGCAGTTTACTGAAGCAGGTAGGATGAGATCAGATTAACCTTCGATGATGCCGGTGCTATCGGGTAGAGATCACAGCATTCAGAGGCATGAAGACAGCAGATCCATCCGCCGGGCCCAAAGCTGATTGTCCTGCAAAGATCTGTCTCATCAGATAGGAGTGCTCCCACTTGTTTGTGCAGCTTGCAACCATTTTTTGAAATAAAAATCTGAAATATATTGATACGCAATAAATCTGATTAAATTGTTTTTAAACTAAATAAACTACCCAGTATGAACATTTGTTTAGCCCTTATTAAAAACATTCGGTCCTCAATATCCTCAGTATCCAGTTATCCAGACAGGATAAGCAATCGAGCCTGAATGCAATCGAACCGACTTCTGGCCTATCAGAGCACGGCTTTGTCAGTCATGTGATCAAAGCAACGAGAAAGATGACGGAGAACAGCGGGGCTCCGGTAAGTAGTAAGTGGCTGTTTCTCAAAGTCGAGTAAAGCTGCTCCAGAGCCGGAAGTACTTCCCACGTATACCACAGCGTAGCGGCATCTGTGGCATATGCCGGAAGTACTTGCCACATATACCACAGAGTAGCGGCCTCTGTGGCAGATGCCGGAAGTACTTGCCACATATACAGTTATCCAGACAGGATAAGCAATCGAGCCTGAATGCAATCGAACCGACTTCTGGCCTATCAAAGCACGGCTTTGTCAGTCATGTGATCAAAGCAACGAGAAAGATGACGGAGAACAGCGGGGCTCCGGTAAGTAGTCAGTGGCTGTTTCTCAAAGTCGAGTAAAGCTGCTCCAGAGCCACTATTTCAAGCATACTACGTCATCGAGTGCCGCCGAAGTACTGTTCCAATGTCCAGCATACTTGGAATTCTACCGAGCCCGGCGTACTTCGTTTGGAGACATTTCAAGGCTGCACATGTGTAGACTCCGCGGTCTTAAAATTCCCACAATGCTTTGCGCACGGACCAATTTCCCCAAATCTGTGGCGGAAAATGTAAGGCGGGGCCTCTCATATGACGCACACCTGCTCGCCTGTTCCACTCTTCGTTTTCTGGATGCTAGGAAGTATTCTTGCCTTGCTTGTGAAGCAAGACGCTCGGAAGACATGTCCTACAAAGCAAGCGTGCTCGAGATTGAGAAACACCCAGGCCGTTTCTCAATCTCGAGGATTCTGGCTTCCAAGCCAATATTTCAAGGATGCTACGTTATCGAGTGCCGCCGAAGGACTGTTCCAATATCCAGCATACTTGTAATTCCACCGAGGTTTTGGGGGAAATTTCGAGGCTGCACATGGGTAGACTTTGCGTCCATAAAATCCCCACAATGCTTTGCGCACAGACCAATTTCAAAAACCTTTGCGGAGAATTTCGGAACCGATGCAGCACACATTTGAATATAAGTATAGTGGCGTAGAACATATGTTGGTAAACATGTTACTTTGTTACATTTGTTTGTTATCACCAAAATGTGTTCCGTGAAAGTAAAGCAAGTTCATAATTAGATAGACATCGTGAGGTATTTATTTTCGGTACAGTTTATGTTGAAACCGTTACGGCCCGTCTACACTACAGCGTCGACAGCGTCGAAAACTCCAATCTGCCCATTCACTTTCAATGGGGTGACGTCACGTAGCCTCGCTTTTTCACCGAACTGAATTGTGGGTAGCAGAGCGGTCCGTCTCCGCCGGAGACGCCGGAGTAGCCAGCGCCAGCCAATCAAATCCCGTTTCCCAAAATCTGACAGCTGAAGCCGTAGCCAATCAAACCGCGTCTAAGCTGGGAGAGATATCCCGCCGTTCATTTCTATATTTCCAAAAAAGTCGGAGGAGAAACTAACTATCGCCGTAGCAAATCACCCGGTTTTGTATGACCAGACCCTCTTTACCTACCGGGATACAAACCGGAGGAACCAGGCATGGAGGGAGGTGGCAGAGACAGTGGGGGAAACTGGTAGGTTTTCGCCTGTTTGGGGAGTTTATATATATATATATATATATATATTGCTCCCATAAAATCCCCGGGGTTTTTTGCTTTGTATGTCGGGGGCGGGAGATTCATGTGATTGGTTGTTGGCCGTGTTGCTTGAATAAATCCCCAAGCTCCAGACACGCCCAGCTCCAAGCTATTTTGAAGTTGTAGTGTGGACGCTCCGTTAGAGAGAGTGGCACACTTGTTAGCCTGTTCCATTCTTCTTCGTTTTCCGAAGCCGTGGCTTGGAAGCATACTTGCTTCGTTTCTGAAGGAAGTGACTTGGAAGTACGTGACTACCAAGCCAGCATCCTCGCGATTGAGAAACACCCACAGTTTGTGCTGTTTATTTTACAAGCAGTGAGGGCTCGAGAGGAGAGGAGGAGAGGAGGGGGGGGGGCGGTTTTCAAAGTAACGTTATGATACATCATGTCTCACAGGAGTGAATAACTTTAGGAACACCGCAGTACTTTCCCACTTTAGTTCCGATATAGTTCCGAAATGTTGCGTTCACACCAAAAAGAGCCGTAACTAAAATGAGTTCATCAGAACCTTTTTACCCCCTTTTCCGTCCCTGCTAGAGAGCAGGGACTTTCTTGGGAGAAAAAGGTTCCTATGTCTGATTGGCTGGGCAGAATGCAAAACACGCCCCGTAAAACTCCAAGAAAGTTTTGTGAAGCCGCCATTTTATTATCCTGGCATTAGCATTATTAGCATTAGCATTAGCCCAGCGCAGAAACGCAGAGAGACTAACTTATGGCAACACAAAATAAAACATGGGAGCGGTGGAGATGAGGAGGTGTCGGCGTTCTGGCGATTTACTCGGAAGGCTTCAGTAGAAGCTGCTGGACTCCAGCAGCTTCTACTGAAGCCTTCCCCAACTCCGGGGACTTCCGGCCGGGGACTTTGGGCGGCAGTATACGCCATGAAGTGGGTTGCGGCCTGCCAGTAAACCCAAAGCAGAAGAAGAAGTGACGTCAGCGGCTTCATTTGCCTAATCTACCCCAGGGACTTATTCCGGTGTGAACGCGATCTGTACTTAGTTCATGATAACTAAAGAGTTCTCATGAACCTTTGTGGGAAAAGTGCTGCGGTGTGAATGCGCCTAAAGAATGAGATAAAGGTTGGGGATGTAAAAACATGCATAAGTTGTTAGAAGTAATCGTGGTGAATGTAGTTTTCAATAATTTACTTCAGTAAAAGTACTAGTGCTACACTATTCAAACACTACAAAAGCCC
>NC_047505.1:2054551-2142051 GCF_902827115.2 Pseudochaenichthys georgianus | reverse complement strand
ACTTTGTAGACTGCAGGGTAGCTGGTGGAGGTGCAGCTAGTCTGAAGTACTTTGTAGACTGCAGGGTAGCTGGTGGAGGTGCAGCTAGTCTGAAGGACTTTGTAGACTGCAGGGTAGCTGGTGGAGGTGCAGCTAGTCTGAAGTACTTTGTAGACTGCAGGTAGCTGGTGGAGGTGCAGCTAGTCTGAAGTACTTTGTAGACTGCAGGTAGCTGGTGGAGGTGCAGCTAGTCTGAAGTACTTTGTAGACTGCAGGGTAGCTGGTGGAGGTGCAGCTAGTCTGAAGGACTTTGTAGACTGCAGGGTAGCTGGTGGAGGTGCAGCTAGTCTGAAGTACTTTGTAGACTGCAGGTAGCTGGTGGAGGTGCAGCTAGTCTGAAGTACTTTGTAGACTGCAGGTAGCTGGTGGAGGTGCAGCTAGTCTGAAGTACTTTGTAGACTGCAGGGTAGCTGGTGAAGGTGCAGCTAGTCTGAAGTACTTTGTAGACTGCATGGTAGCTGGTGAAGGAGCAGCTAGTCTGAAGTACTTTGTAGACTGCAGGGTAGCTGGTGGATTTACTCCAGGTGGAACTAAAGTCTGATTCAACACTTGATTAGATTTCACATCATTCATCCACATCTGAGAAGTAACTAAAGGTATTAATACATGTAGTGGAGTAGAAGTAAGTACCTCTGAATTGTTGTGGGGTAGAAGTACAAAGAAGCATCAAATTAAGATAGTCCAGCTAAGTACAAGTCCCTTAACGATTGTACTAAAGTAAAGTCCCTGAGTAAGGCACGTCAAGTTTATTTTTATAGCACCTTTCAACACAAGGAAATTCAAAGTGCTTTAAAAAAATGAAAGACATTAAAAGCATTAAGAAATAGTGCAGCGGAAACACATTATAAAAGGGCATTTTTAAAAACTGTCATTAAAAAGCAAAGATAATAAATTAAACATAACACAGGTATAAAGGACATGAATAAAAGTTACAGTGCAGTGTGAGATATGAATAGTTCAATTAAAAGCAAAGAGAGAAAAGTCTTCTTGCTGGATTTAAAAGTAGTCAGAGTTGCAGTCGACCTGCAGGTTTCTGGGAGTTTGTTCCAGATATTTGGAGCATAGTTCTGAACACCGAGTAAATCTACTTAGTTACTTTGCCCCACTGCCTTTAAATATATAACTCTAAATAAATGCTAATGTTGCTCTGTATCTTAAGTATTAAAAAACAACAACTGTTTGCTAATAACATTTCTTCTTTAATAGGAGATGCTATTAAGTGATAGTTTGCTTGCTGCCCCCAAGTGGCAAAACAGAAGAAGCTCCGAAGGTCCATAACAGTTTACAGCAGCTTTAGTCAGAAGGATTACATTCCAAATAGTGAGTACATGTTTTAAACTAATTTTTCATGAGCATATTAAGTTCCTCAGTAGTGCACAGTCAAAGGTAACACACGATTCCCAGTATGATAACACAGTGCCATGTTGCTGATGTGTTCATCTGGGTCATGACGTGACTTGTCCATGTCGTTCCACCTGGAGTTCAGCCCCATCCATCCAGCTTTCTGTACTAGCAAAACACATGACGAAGCTTACTGTGAATATCCTTCAGTAGCGCAGTGAAACAAAATGCATACTAATATGTTGTCGATATTCTGCTACTTGAATAGAAATAACTAATCTACAGTCCAGTTTCTTCAATGTGTGTGTTTTGCCTCTCAGTTGCTGTCTGTGGGTTCAGAGCCGGGCTCCTACCCCTGCACCCCCACAGCCATCCTGCCCCGCTCCGTCTACTGGCACCACATCACTGGAAACCAGGCAGGCATGGATCCTTGCAGCGGTACGCCGCACACAGGCCTTCACTAATGTTTTTTATTGATTATTTTTCTTAAATAGACATTTGATTGTATACTTTGCATACTTCTTGTAAGTGCAACAAATGACAGCTTTTCTATTTGTTGTGCGTTTACCTAATGTCGTGCCTCCCAACTCACCCGCTGGCCCCATTAGGCTGGAGTAGAGGGCTTTCTTACTAAAACGTAGTTGTATAAAGTAGTAAAGATATTTTGCAAATGAATGCGCATGTTTAAAATTAGCATGACGTAATCTGGGAACCTTTAGAAACTTCTGGAGCTAATGCCACTTTCATTGGAACTAGTTGGCAACACGAAATGTTGTTTTCCACGGTTTTGTCTATCTATCTATCTATCTATCTATCTATCTATCTATCTATCTAAAAGCTACATCAACATTTATATGGAGGTTATTCCCTATCTTTATTCAAGAGCGTGTTCTTTCAATTTGAGAGCATCATTTATTGATTACACGTTCAGATGTTGTATTTCTTTCAGTCAAACCCTGTGCTTGCGCTTAGATTTTTCTCTGCTTCTGCTCAAACTGTACGCTTGCACTCAGATATATTGCTGCTGGCACAGACTTCCTGTTTTCCAGTTTAAAACCTTCTCCTCGCACTCATTTTTTCTGTGCAAAAACCATTTCAAAATCCCTCAACCAATAGGAGGCCAGGTGAAGTGTCGTCTCCTTGCTGGCGTGTTCGCTTTATATATTAGAGCGTCCCGTAAGGGTGATTACTCTTTAACCAGGTTTATAAAACGGACAAGTCAAATCAAGCAATCTGATTGGTTCTTAGCTTGATATAATGAGCGTATACCACGGGTAGAATTGTAGTTACCTTTCACAACAAGTCAGTATCCCTCCGCCTCTGAGAAAAGCTACAACCGTTACAACTGTTACATTACGTCCATTACGAAACGAACTAACTAACAAAGCTTAAGATGGAAACATGTAAGGGATAATAGCCACGTTCACACCAAGTACTTTGCCGTACTTAGTTCCCAGCACTTAGTTCCCCTATGGAACTAAGAGCCGATCGCGTTCACGCCGGAGTACTTTTTCCTGAGGGAAGATTACGCAAATGAGCCGCTGACGTCACTTCTTCTTCTTCTGCTTTGGGTTTACTGGCAGGCCGCAAACCACTCCACGGCGTATACTGCCACCCGAAGTCCCCGGCTGGAAGTCCCCGGAGTTGGGAAGGCTTCAGTAGAAGCTGCTGGGACTCCCAGCAGCTTCTACTGAAGCCTTCCGAGTAAATCGCCAGAACGCCGACACCTCCTCATCTCCACCGCTCCCATGTTTTATTTTGTGTTGCCATAAGTTAGTCTCTCTGCGTTTGTGCGCTGGACGAATGCTAATAATGCTAATGCGAGGATAATAAAATGGCGGCTCTACAAAACATTTCAGAGTTTTACGGGGCGTGGTTTGCAATTCGCCCAGCCAATCAGAACTGGGGCACTTTTTCCCCCCAGGAGAGTACCACCTCTCAGTAGGCACTAACAATGGGGGTAAAAGTTCCCGGCACTAAGTACTCTCTTTGGCGTGAATGCGACATAAGGGGTACTAACGGAACTAAACTGGAAAAGTACGAGGGAAAATACCCTGGTGTGAATGCGCCTAATGTGCGGCAAAGACTTATTGACCGTTGTTAAGGACGCTCACATCTGCAGAAAGAAGTCTGTTGATTTAACTGTATACAGTTGGGCTGAAAAGCAAACTGCATGCAGAAAACTGATAAGAAAACTGGGACAAGAAAACAGAGGAGAAGTAACGGGGCAGAAACCCTCCTTTTTACGCAACGGTCCAGACATAGACATCAAACGGCAAAACATATTCAGTTGCCAGTTACTTTGGCATTAGGGCAGGGATATCTAGATACTTTCCAAGGTTAATATATCTGAGTGCAAGCGTACAGTTTGAGCAGAAGCAGAGCAAATCGAAGCGCAAGAACAGGGTTTGACTGAAAGAAATACAAAATCTGAACCTGAAATCAATAAATGATGCTCTCAAATTGAAAGAACACGCTGTAGAATAAAGATAGGGAATAACCTCCATACATTTACTGCATAATGATAAATTAAAGCAAAAAGCATATCTCAGTGTTAAATAACACTTCTACAGTTTTTGATGGAGTTTCTTCCTAAAGTTGGGAATGTCAAGTGAGAAGTAAAGAACTGGAGTCCAGACATGTTTGGCTTAGCAAACACACTAGGCAGGGAGAAACAGGCTGATTCTGTCCAAAGTGAGAACACACACGTACACCTGTGTGTGTGCCTGGAGCTGCAGTCACAGCTGTGTTTCCGCTCTGTCTCCAGGAGATGCTTCAGAGGACGACCTGCTGTCCTCCCGCCTGCCCCCCGACCGCCATGCGACGCTGCCGCTGGCCAACACACATGCACAGTCCCAGCCACACATACACACACACTCCCCGGTACACTACCCCACCTACCCTGGACAGTGACACGCACAGGAAGATGTGGACATTCCAAATGATGCAGACACGATACATATACCTACATGCATGCAGGCGCACACTGTTCCTCCTTGTATTAGTTTTATAGTCGGTCTCCTCACAGGAGAGGTTTCTGTGGGACTAACACTAGCTAACAGACAATGCTGAAAGCAGCGAGTACTTGAGAATACTGAGCTTCCTGACATGACCGCAGTTCCCACAATTCCACAGTACACCAGGGATGTGTTTTCCACCTCCAGGATGAGAAACTCTAAATGAAGGACTGAGGGCCCTAAGTATGATTTAAACAACTTAGGTTTTATTATATATTGCCTAACCAGGTTTAATTGCTTCCAGCTGTTTCCAAAGTCACCCATAAATGCGGGGAAAGCCTTGAAGAGCAATTAGCAGGATTTTTCTGTTACTGGATTTATACTACATGTTTTTGCTCAAATCATTTCTCACTCTCGCAAAAACTGGTCCCTCACCAAGACACCTGCCACCTGTAGTGTATACAAAGAAATGGGAATTTTTGTAAAGGAAATGCTCAATTTAAATCAAAGTAATCATCACATATTTATAACTTATTAATATTGGATCACTAACACACTGAAGTTTGGAGAATTTGCGTCAGTTACTATGAGTGAAGCCTAGTGCAACACAAAGAACGACTTTGAGGAAAACTCTAAAGTGTGCATCAACGCTATAGTTTGTATGATCGACAGCGTCGAGACTTCAGGGAGGGGGTTTTCACCCCGCCCCCGCGTGTGGCCATGTGGAACAGATATGTATACTTATTTGATGACACATCACAGATCATTTTAGGCATATTAAATCTTTTACAAACAAAGCCACAGTAACTTGTTACTAAGCTATATGGATAGATTTTAGAGAGGAACCTGAAATCCCAACGTTTTTGATATGGTGCGTATACAGTAAAGTAGACATACTGTTCTCTGATGTTGTAGCATGAGTTTCTCATCCCAGGAGTGACACATTTACCAAATGGCTGCCATGGTTAACGTCAATAGGGCCTGTGTGTGTTACATTGAATACTACGTGGGACGGGATTGCATGGTGCCTTAATAGCACCACATGGACTGTGCTATCCTTGGAAATACATTGACATTCCCTTCTGGAAAGTTCCCAGTGAGCCAGCTGACATGTGGTCTGAAGAACTCTTGATCATTTCACTGTCCACGTCTGGATCAATACCTCTGAATTTGCTGATAACTGATGTTACTTTACAGTTCCTGGATATGTTTGGCTTTGCTGAGGTTCTGAACCCTGGAATGAAACTGTGATTGATTGGCGCCTGTTCTCAACTGGATATTCAATTTTAGAGCTTCAGATTTCCACTGGGGTGTGTCCCAGTACTTGCTTCTATTGAGCTATATTTGCACAACCCTTTTTTTCGTATGTTATTCAAGGGTTAAGAGTGCAAGAGGAACTAACATTGTCGAGGTCAACGGATTGGGATTTTGGAAAGCCCATACTGATGATACATTTGGATTGGACCTGCCAATAACTGATATTCAGTTACTTAACTTATGATCCCGTGAATGACAGATCAAAAATGTTTGTATGTATTTATTACTAGAGCTACAAAACACTAAACACTGAAATGGAAAACTGAACCGTGTTCAAACATTTGCGTTCACAGAATCTCTGAAGGGCAAGGGCGGAAATGATACAGGTGCAACACCAGAGCACAACTTGAAAAGAGTTTGCCTAAATGATATGTGACACAGTGTCAACATAGAATCATTGAATTGTCCCATTGGGCTACAAACACATCATGGTTAGATTACATTTTTTCTTTCTCCCAAAAGTCACACCAGAGAAGCACGTGAGCATTTAACAGAAATATCTGAACCACCCTGAAGGGCACATGGACCATTCAAGCACCCTATGATGTAGGGAGCCAATGGAAGCTGAGTTGCTAGTCTAGGAGACTGATGGTCTTATGGGATGATTCTACTCTCTAAGACCTTGGATCTCATTTACATTTTTGCAAACCCTTTATATCATACAATTTATCTGACCAAGTTGATATTAAGAGAACTTCGAACACAACCACATTGCTCTTAAGAATGTTAAACAAGAAACTCGAGATGACAGATGGTCAGGAGAGCCAAACAACCCCCCAGGTTAAAAAATGAAGAAGCACAGTAAAGGTTTTACCTAAAGTGATCTTGACTTAACAAACCTGACTGAAATTGATCTGAACCTATTTGACTGTTTCAGTGGTGATCTTTCACGAGGGTCGTATTTGAACACCCATTGCAGAGTGAACATCCAATCATACAGTAAGTGGAGAGAACTGAGTACAGGTGTTAATGCACCCATGATGCATTGAGATCATAGCTTCAGGTCCTGGGTTGGGATGGATCTCATGTTTGATAAGCAGTATGGAACCAGGTCTCAGCTTTAGGCCCCAGCCCTACTACAGTTGTGTGCACACAGTTTTTGTCTTTAATAAGGAATTAAACGCAACAATCAGGTGGCCGTATTTTCGGTTCCAAACCATGTGGTTGGGATAAGTGTTGTCTTGTAAAAACACAAGTGTAAACACCTGGGTGATCCTCTAAATCAGTGGTTCTCAAACTTTTTTTGTCAGGCCCCCCTTTTGGAAAAAGAAAAATCACTTTGCTAGAAGAGTGATAATAAAACAATGCTCCATAAGTCTGTGTGCTCAAAAAACAAAAACATAATACAATTGTGCAATCCCTTTGCTCGAACAATAAGTTATAATACTTTGCCACTTTGCAATCTGTGCAAAAAAATGAAAAGAAAGAAAAGGCTGATATTTGACAAAAAAGTGTGTCTTCTTATCACATCATTAGTGGGTGCAATGAGCCTGTTTTGCACCACACATTTCTTCAAAACGGGATTGCAGTCTCAGTGGCGGCGCCAGAGGTTTCTTTTGGGGGTGCTGTGGGGTAGCTTGACGTTTCATAGAGGGTGCTCAAACATTTAGGGTTTCCCATTAATGTACCGGTCGCTACAGTGGAATGTTCTACTGCAACACTCCCCACGCAAACTCAGTGTACCCGCGACTCTTACCATAAAGGCTCGATAATCAGCTCACGGCATATAGGTGTAAGCAGGGGTAGAGTGCTATTTTTAAAAGTGGATGGTGGACCTAACCTCCTCTAGGGGGGTCCGGGGGCATGCTCCCCCGGGAAGATTTTTTTTTAAATATTGAAGTTAAAAGCATCAATCTGGTGCACTTTGAGAGCAACATGAAGAGATCTATGGATACTTCTCTCAACACCCATATGAAACACAACTGTGAACAGATTTTATTTTTCATTATGGATATTTTACAAATCATTCCCCTTTTAAACTGTATTCTTGTTTTACTGTCATATAGTATTTCATACCTGTTTTTAATTTATTCTCTTGTTTTTTTATACCAAATTATTGTTTTCATTAATCGTGACCAAACCGTTTGAGAACCACTGAGATAACTTAGACTAAAGTTAGGACTCTCCTCCACCTTGAAAAAGCTCCTTATAACCGTTAGCGTAGCTCGCTAGCACCAGAAGCTAACAACAACGATCTCCGGTACCGGTGCGCTCTCTCTCTCGCTCACGCACGCACACACAAAACATGGCTCGTTCCACACACACACAGCCGAGCTTGAATCAAACAGAGACCCAGACGTACTTGTAGCATATTATTTTCGAATAAATAATAATAATATATATTTTTTTTTTTGTCATAACAATTTTTCCTCCTGGTCTCTTGCTGTCATGCCTCTGCACCCCCCACTTTGAGAAACACTGCTCTAAATTGAAGGTGTTGCCAGGTTCCCACGTCTCATGAATGATTTTAGTCAAGTCAAATTTGAAAACATACATTTTAAACATTCCCAAAAGTATGAAATTAAGAGCCAAATGTTAATAAACCTGCATTTTTCTTCAATAATGTCATCGTTCACAAGGGGGCATCGTATTATTAGAAGTCTTTCCATAGCTGTAGTAATGATGATTAAATCTGCTTTTCAAGTTCATAATTTTTGAGGCAGGAGACTGAACCCTGGTAGGGGTGTAATACATCTGCCTACATTTTGTGTAGCGTTCCAACATAAATTATTCTTAGTGTCATTTTTTTCTGGTGTCACCGTCGTTACCTTAACGTTCCCTCCTGCCTACCGTAAAGCTGTCTGTGTGACGGTCTGAAGGAGACTGTCACTGGCTGCTTGACTTTATACTGCCTTTCTATAACAATAGTTATTTAATATGACTTAGCCATTCCTTTTGTTTCACGTTAGAGGTGAGGTATGTTGGGAGGAAGATGACTGACGGGCTGCCTGCAAAATAAAGGTTGGATCATGTTTTTCTTACCCACTGGCTCATAGGAGTTATCCTTTGACTGCTGCCTTTTGATTCTGTCACAAGGGTTTAAGATTGTAATATGACGGTGGAGATTAGACCACAGCAATGTGACGTCTGGGAACACACAGCATACACCCCTGTGAAATGCCTCTATCTGGATTCTGTTAATGCTGGAATCCTTCAGTTTTTGGTTTAGCGTTATTTTATATCATGACAGGGCTAAGCATTGTGTTGGTTGTTTACGTGATGTTCGTTGCGTATTGTGTGTAGATTTTTTTTGTGTGGGTTTTTTAAATATTGCTATTTATTTCATATGGGATATGTGTGATTGTGTGTGTGTGTGTGTGTGTGTGTGTGTGTGTGTGTGTGTGACAGAGAGAGAGAGAGAGAGAGAGAGAGAGAGAGAGAGAGAGAGAGAGAGAGAGAGAGAAAGGGGTGACGAGAGGGATTATGGGAACGTGTTCAAAGTACAGACATAAATAAACTATAGCATCCAACGGAGAGGTGTTTCATTATGAGAGGAGCACATTGCTAAACGAAGTGATTAGGCTGTTTCATGAAGCTAATTCAGATTGAATAAGGTCAGGTTGCTCACTCATGATTTAGAAACACAGACCTGAAACATAAAGCATCAAGTCCTTAAAGAAAACACACATTGTTATTCAAAGCAACAGATAAACACATTTTAAACAGAATTTATTTTTAACAAAATTAAAAGTAAGAAAAGTTCATTTGAATTATTTTCTAGTGCCTGCTTTGTACAAGTGACCTACATTCTTTATACAGTATGGTGGAAGTAACATGTTTAAACTTTCACACTGGTTGTCTGTCTCTGGTACTGTTGGTAGCAGTGTGCCTGGGTATCTGTTTCACGAGCACATGGTGAAGAAGCTACTGTCATCAAGGCCCCAGACCCGAGTCAAACATGTTACCTTTCCTTTAGTTAAATTACTCAAATAGCTAAAAGCAAACAAAGGCTAGAGTCAAGGACTACGAGCACATCGGTGAGCTTATTGATAATATCAGTATGCTATGAAAAGCCTACAATAACAATGTTAACCTGTATTCATGTCCATTTTTACCATCTAAGTTTAGCATGCTTATAATGTCTTGACTGAAAGGTCAGCTGGGAATGCCATTCATTAGCAGATATCTGGCAATAAACAATAGTATTGACATGACGATGGTGCTGGAAAGACAGAATGCGACCTTCTTTATAACAGTTTGAACATGAATGCCTATATTACATTTCATTGCACCCCCTCCAATAGTTGACAATTTACTTTGATCACTAATGTTAACATGTTGGTGACACGAGAGAAGACCACCATAGTTCGTTAGTATGAGACGTGAACTGACCACTTTGAATGTCCAAACCAAGTTTTGTGTCATTTAGCAGACTTTGAGCTTTTTTACTGAATAAGTGCAAATGTGGCCCGCCCGAGAAGTCAGAGGAAAACAAGGTTATTAGGAAAACATTGGTACGAAATGTCATGGCCATCTAAGAAACAGAATTGGAGAAACAACCTGATGGATTCACTGGTGATGACTTCAGCTTGTTATTGAAGTGATACGCAAAGTGCCAAGTCGAAGAGCTTTCTAGTGGAAATGGTTGGAGAAGGATGGATCCTTCCAATGATCCTTGTGTCAGCTCTAATCTATGGCTCTGACCTCCTTTTAGATTTGTAACGGATTTGTTCCCTTTCTACACCAAGTGCATGTTTTGTAGAACAATAAAGTCCATTACTAAACGCTTTAGCATTGTGATCTTAGTCCTTTCAATGTGTCTTTGTTAATGCTTTGTCTTTCTTTTTTTAAATCTACTGTCACTTGAAAAGTATTAAACCAGTTGAATTACAGACTCATGTTCATTATGGTGTTTCTACTGATTTGATTTACAATACATGGATGGAAGATGTTGAGATTCTACTCCGTTTTAGCACCAAAAGGCTGCTTTCATATGAAAAACCTACTGTACTTCTTCACCTGTTCAGCACTCACAACAGCAACGAGACCAGCTGGTGAACAACGTGGAGTGTTGATCAACTGAAGAGTCGGTGGAGACCTTGTTTAGAGATCAAAAACAGAGCTAAACATTCAACTTCATTTCTTCACTTCTTCACTTCTTCACTTCTTGCAGGTGAGAACACGGAAACCGTTTAATCAATGAAGACAGAAGACTTCCATCAGGGTCCTGCAGCTGTTTCAATTTGCCATTGATGACATTAATTTAAAAAAGAACATTTACGAAATGGTGTTTTTATTAGAGTTAAAGAAAGTGTCAACTGTCAACTAAAAAAGTGACAAGCTTGTCAAGGGTTGAAAGTAAGTAAGAACATTTACACCATTTTAAAAACTGTGTCATTTACGTGTGTGTTTCTTCTGCTTCTGCTAATTTCACAGGAACAATACCACTTTACTTCAATTTAGTTGGCAGCTTTAATTACTTTTAATTTGAAATGCAGTGTTTATTAAATAATCCATGAATCAGTTACCACACTGACTGAAGTCAATTAGTGGCAAAATTAAACTTTTCAACAAATGTAATTGAAAAAGTGTTAATTTCTGTGCTCACAAAACCCAAAGTGTAAAACAGGCAGGTATGACCTCCCAATAATGATCTTTGATTTATTGAATTTCCGGATGAGTAAAGGCTTGTGAATTACTGTAAACAAAATAATTTCAATCAAATATAATGTCAGATTTCTAGTTCATAGTATTGTAGTGCCTAAAGCAGGGATGGGCAAATGGCGGCCCCCCCTCCTCTTTTTGCGCCCCTCAGATTAATCTATAAACAACGTAATTAATTTAGAATATATAGGCTATATATATTTTACTTGTAGTACTGATACCGTCCACTAGACTCCTAGTTACGTCGCGAGCTGCGTACATGATGTCATTCGGCAGCCAAATACCGCGTAATAATCTGTGACGCGTTTGTGTGTATTGTGTTTGTTTCCCGGGGAAACCCTCACAAGAAACACCGGTTGTTGTTATGCCTGCTGTGACGTTAAGTTGCCTCTTGTAATTATGCCTTTACAAGCTTCAAATTTGTATTTATCATCTGAATTTGGCGAAACAAGTTTAATATTCTAAAAACCAAGACTTTGTTTATTTGAAATCAGATGAAAACAAACTGTCACGGACCCTGCCGTGTTATCTATGATTACTATACGCCTTTCATTCATAATTTCAGCGGAGGGAGGGGGAATGGCGCTGAGGAACAGCAGAGTGCGGGCTGACAGGTGTCTGTGTTGACACTCCCCTCATTGTGCGTGAGCAGAGACTGGCTACAAGTGTCTTAGGTTCAAGTTAGACAACTAATGTCTGGGTTAGTGTTCATGACTTCATGTCATCTTAATGGTTAATCTCAATGCACACATATGTTCCGTGCTTTCCAATAGTTTAAAATAGTTTTATTCCACCTGTAGTGCCGAGAGAAGGGAGTCGGTGCATCGAAGGTGCAAAGGTGGCTTTATTGAGCAGCTGAAAACCACATGTTGCCGGCTTGAAGCCCGGGAAGCAAAGAGGAAGAAGCAAGGAGGGCACCCAATAAGTACAGTTAACAACATGTCCGTGCGGAAACAATACCCCCAACCTGTAGTTCCATGAGTGAATTATGTTAACTCAGTGGTCCCCAAACTAAGGCCCGCGGGCCGGATACGGCCCACCTCCACATTCGGCCCGGCCCCCTGAACAATACCAGAGACGCATTATGATTTTGTTTCAGTCTGGCTACGCAAATCCTAGACTAGCCCCTGTCAAATAGAACGGAATAATGGCGAAAAGGTTAGGTAAGAGAACAATTGATTCAGAATGCAGGGTATTTAACCTGCAGTGGTCAAACGATTATTTTTTTGTTCAATGCAAAGAAAAGGCTGTTTGTCTCATCTGTCAAGAGGCGGTGGCGGTATTCAAAGAATACAATCTGCGCCGACACTATGAATCCCGTCACAAAGACAAGTATGATAACTTGCAAGGCCAAATGCGAGCAGACAAACTCTCAAAGCTAAAAAGTGGACTGTTAGATCAGCAGAATACATTTGTACGCCAAGCTCAGCTGAACCAGTCATCCGTTCGGGCCAGCTTTCGGGTTGCTCAACTGATAGCAAGCAGTGGTAAACCTTTCACTGATGGAGAGTTTGTCAAGAAATGTTTGAATGCTGTCGCGGAAGAGGTGTGTCCCGAGAAGAAAGATGTCTTTAATACCGTGAGTCTGTCGGCGAGTACAATCACCAGACGCATTGAAGACATCGGGGGTAATGTATATGCTCAGCTGCAGCAGTAGACGAAATAATGTTACTTTTTTTCATTAGCACTGGATGAGAGCACGGACGTGCAAGACACAGCACAGCTGCTCATTTTTATTCGTGGAGTTAGCGCAAACTTTGAGATGTGCGAGGAGCTGGCAGCCCTCCAAAGTCTCAAAGGGACTACAACGTATTTTCGGCAAAGTATGCCAAACCATGGAAGAGTTGGACCTAGACTGGTCAAAGCTTGCCAGCATCACGACTGACGGGGCTCCTAGTATGGTGGGCGCGTCTCGGGGTCTAATAGGACGCATGAACCGGGAGATGGAAGAACGGGGTGACAGAAATGCTGAACAGCCTTAATTTGCAGCTACAAGGCCAGGGGAAACTCATTTGCGACATGTATTCTCACATAAAAGCATTTGAGGTGAAACTGGCGCTGCTTTTGGAACAAGTGAAAAAGCACAACTTCATCCATCTCCCTGCTACCCAAAACCTCTCTGCAGAGAACCCAGCGGTCCCGTTCCCAGCTGAAAAGTGTGTGGAAGCACTGGAAATGCTGAAGGCGGAGTTCGGTGTGCGATTCCGGATACTACATGTTAATGCAAAAGAAATCCGTCTTTTCCAGAACCCCTTTCTTGCCGACATCGATGAAGCCCAGCCTTCTTTTCAGTTTGAGTTGGCCGAGTTACAGAACTGTGATGTTCTGAAAGACGCATTCAAGCCCAACAGTCTCATTGACTTCTATGCCGCCCTCCCAAATGACACGTACCCTAACATAAAAAAACATGCAATAAAGATGTTTACACTTTTTGGCAGCACGTATATCTGCGAGCAAACCTTTTCACACCTGAAAACTCCGATGGGATCAAGATTGACAGATGAACATCTGCATCAGTGTTTGAGACTGGCTGTGACTAGAATGGAACCTGACATTCAACTTCTCACCAGCCAGATGCAGGCCCACGGTTCACACTGATGAACATACATATAAGCTCACTTTTCTGACTTGAATGAGTCATTCTGAGTATAAACAAATGTAATCATAATTAAATCTACTGCGATAAAATCCATCTCCACAACCATACTGGTAGTGAAATGTATTGTGCTGTATCACTTAGTTCGGTTATCTCAGCCTGCTTGCTTTGTGGTTTTCACAGGGAAGTTGATACAGCTTGACACAGCGGTGTCTACAAGCCTACAAACCTACAAAAGGATTATAAGGAAGGAACACAAGAACTTTGAGAGACTGCTCATATGAGTCATTTGAGTAAGAGATTCTGCTCTGACAACTAAGCTAAACTTTGACCTGTTAAGATTGTGCACGGCACAACAGCAAGTTAATGTTCAATGGACTTTTTTTCTGTGAAGAACACAGAGAGGGTTATTTGGTTATTATTTATTTCACAAATATTGTTATTTATTTCCTGACTTTTTCTGTGAAGATCCCAGAGAGGGTTATTTGGTTATTATTTATTTCATAAATAGTGTTATTTATTTCATTAATAGTGTTATTATTTATTTCCTGACTTTTTTTTCTGTGAAGATCCAGGAAAGGGTTATTAATATTTGGTTATGTGTGGCTTTCTAGAAAACAATACATTTTTACGTTTAGGCACCCCTGCGATCGTCACACTTTTTCTGTTACAAACTGACCCCGGCCCCCATCAGAGAAGGGAAAAGTTATGTGGCCCTCACAGTAAAAAGTTTGGGGACCCCTTAATTATTGATCACTACACACTGTTAAATAACCTGTTCAATACAAACATGCCACTTGTAAACATTAAATAACATTTCTGTGAACTGATATTTGTTTAGTGAGCTTATTAGAGGATGTTCCCTGAAAGATTGTAAAATGTCAATGAAGATGTCAGACTTAGTATATTTGTTAATAATTACATACAACACATTGAATTTGTGTGGGTGTGTTCCAAGTGAATCTGCGGCCCCTGGTGGCCAGTACATCAATTATGTGGCCCCCACCACCATCAAAGTTGCCCATCCCTGACCTAGAGGGACTGGACAATATTTTTAGGAAGGATTGTTTGAATAAATACATAAATATTAATAAATGTAACCATGCAAAAAACTTAGAAAGGGTAAATACAGTGGTGTAAAGTAACTAAGTAGATTTACTCAAGTCTGCTCTTAAATACAATTTTGAAAGCATTTATGCTACTTAGTACTTCTACTCCACTACAGTTCAGAGGTAAATAGTGTACTTTTACTCCACTACATGTATTGCATACCTTTAGTTACTTTACAGATGTGGATGAATGATGTGAAATATAATTAAGTGTTAAATCAGACGTTAGTTCCACCTGGATTCACAAGCTACCCTGCAGTCTACAAAGTCATTCAAACTAGCTACACCTTTACCAGCTTCGGCATCGGGATGGACGCTTTTGAAGCTGTGGGAGAGGAGGACACTGAACAGGCTGTTGCCATCATGGATAACCCCCCGCCCCCTCTCCACCTGCAGCTGGACAGACAGATAACCCCCCGCCCCCTCTCCACCTGTAGCTGGACAGGCAGATAACCCCCGCCCCCTCTCCACCTGCAGCTGGACAGACAGATAACCCCCCCGCCCCTCTCCACCTGCAGCTGGACAGACAGATAACCCCCCACCCCCTCTCCACCTGCAGCTGGACAGACAGATAACCCCCCGCCCCTCTCCACCTGCAGCTGGACAGGCAGATAACCCCCCCTGCAGCTGGACAGGCAGATAACCCCCGCCCCCTCTCCACCTGCAGCTGGACAGACAGATAACCCCCCGCCCCTCTCCACCTGCAGCTGGACAGACAGATAACCCCCCACCCCCTCTCCACCTGCAGCTGGACAGACAGATAACCCCCCGCCCCTCTCCACCTGCAGCTGGACAGACAGATAACCCCCCGCCCCCTCTCCACCTGCAGCTGGACAGACAGATAACCCCCCGCCCCTCTCCACCTGCAGCTGGACAGACAGATAACCCCCCGCCCCCTCTCCACCTGCAGCTGGACAGGCAGATAACCCCCCGCCCCCTCTCCACCTGCAGCTGGACAGGCAGATACCCCCCCCTGCAGCTGGACAGACAGATAACCCCCGCCCTCTCCACCTGCAGCTGGACAGACAGATAACCCCCCGCCCCCTCTCCACCTGCAGCTGGACAGACAGATAACCCCCGCCCCCTCTCCACCTGCAGCTGGACAGGCAGATAACCCCCGCCCCCTCTCCACCTGCAGCTGGACAGGCAGATAACCCCCCCTGCAGCTGGACAGGCAGATAACCCCCCGCCCCCTCTCCACCTGCAGCTGGACATATAACCCCCCGCCCCCTCTCCACCTGCAGCTGGACAGACAGATAACCCCCCGCCCCCTCTCCACCTGCAGCTGGACAGGCAGATAACCCCCCCTGCAGCTGGACAGGCATATAACCCCCCGCCCCCTCTCCACCTGTAGCTGGACAGGCAGATAACCCCCCCCCCCTCTCCACCTGCAGCTGGACAGGCAGATAACCCCCCCTGCAGCTGGACAGGCAGATAACCCCCCGCCCTCTCCACCTGCAGCTGGACAGGCAGATAACCCCCCCTGCAGCTGGACAGGCAGATAACCCCCGCCCCCTCTCCACCTGCAGCTGGACAGGCAGATAACCCCCCACCCCCTCTCCACCTGCAGCTGGACAGGCAGATAACCCCCGCCCCCTCTCCACCTGCAGCTGGACAGGCAGATAACCCCCACCCCCTCTCCACCTGCAGCTGGACAGGCAGATAACCCCCCGCCCCCTCTCCACCTGCAGCTGGACAGGCAGATAACCCCCGCCCCCTCTCCACCTGCAGCTGGACAGGCAGATAACCCCCCGCCCCCTCTCCACCTGCAGCTGGACAGACAGATAACCCCCGCCCCCTCTCCACCTGCAGTTGGACAGACAGATAACCCCCCCTGCAGCTGGACAGGCAGATAACCCCCCGCCCTCTCCACCTGCAGCTGGACAGACAGATAACCCCCCCTGCAGCTGGACAGACAGATAACCCCCGCCCCCTCTCCACCTGCAGCTGGACAGGCAGATAACCCCCCGCCCCCTCTCCACCTGCAGCTGGACAGGCAGATAACCCCCCGCCCCCTCTCCACCTGCAGCTGGACAGACAGATAACCCCCGCCCCCTCTCCACCTGCAGCTGGACAGGCAGATAACCCCCCCTGCAGCTGGACAGGCAGATAACCCCCCGCCCCCTCTCCACCTGCAGCTGGACATATAACCCCCCGCCCCCTCTCCACCTGCAGCTGGACAGGCAGATAACCCCTCGCCCCCTCTCCACCTGCAGCTGGACAGACAGATAACCCCCCGCCCCCTCTTCACCTGCAGCTGGACAGGCAGATAACCCCCCCTGCAGCTGGACAGGCAGATAACCCCCCGCCCCCTCTCCACCTGCAGCTGGACAGGCAGATAACCCCCCGCCCCCTCTCCACCTGCAGCTGGACAGGCAGATAACCCCCTCCCCCTCTCCACCTGCAGCTGGACAGGCAGATAACCCCCTCCCCCTCTCCACCTGCAGCTGGACAGGCAGATAACCCCCCGCCCCCTCTCCACCTGCAGCTGGACAGGCAGATAACCCCCTGCCCCCTCTCCACCTGCAGCTGGACAGACAGATAACCCCCCGCCCCCTATCCACCTGCAGCTGGACAGGCAGATAACCCCCCGCCCCCTCTCCACCTGCAGCTGGACATATAACCCCCCGCCCCCTCTCCACCTGCAGCTGGACAGGCAGATAACCCCCCGCCCTCTCCACCTGCAGCTGGACAGACAGATAACCCCCCGCCCCCTCTCCACCTGCAGCTGGACAGGCAGATAACCCCCCCTGCAGCTGGACAGGCAGATAACCCCCCGCCCCCTCTCCACCTGCAGCTGGACATATAACCCCCCGCCCCCTCTCCACCTGCAGCTGGACAGGCAGATAACCCGCTCCCCCACTCCACCTGCAGCTGGACAGGCAGATAACCCCCCCTGCAGCTGGACAGGCAGATAACCCCCCACCCCCTCTCCACCTGCAGCTGGACAGGCAGATAACCCCCGCCCCCTCTCCACCTGCAGCTGGACAGACAGATAACCCCCTGCCCCCTCTCCACCTGCAGCTGGACAGGCAGATAACCCCCCGCCCCTCTCCACCTGCAGCTGGACAGACAGATAACCCCCCCCCCCCTCTCCACCTGCAGCTGGACAGGCAGATAACCCCCCGTCACTCTCCACCTGCAGCTGGACAGACAGATAACCCCCCCTGCAGCTGGACAGGCAGATAACCCCCTCCCCCTCTCCACCTGCAGCTGGACAGGCAGATAACCCCCCCTGCAGCTGGACAGGCAGATAACCCCCCGCCCCCTCTCCACCTGCAGCTGGACAGGCAGATAACCCCCCGCCCCCTCTCCACCTGCAGCTGGACATATAACCCCCCGCCCCCTCTCCACCTGCAGCTGGACAGGCAGATAACCCCCCCTGCAGCTGGACAGGCAGATAACCCCCCGCCCCCTCTCCACCTGCAGCTGGACAGGCAGATAACCCCCCGCCCCCTCTCCACCTGCAGCTGGACATATAACCCCCCCGCCCCCTCTCCACCTGCAGCTGGACAGGCAGATAACCCCCTCCCCCACTCCACCTGCAGCTGGACAGGCAGATAACCCCCCGCCCCCTCTCCACCTGCAGCTGGACATATAACCCCCCGCCCCCTCTCCACCTGCAGCTGGACAGGCAGATAACCCGCTCCCCCTCTCCACCTGCAGCTGGACAGGCAGATAACCCCCCCTGCAGCTGGACAGGCAGATAACCCCCCACCCCCTCTCCACCTGCAGCTGGACAGGCAGATAACCCCCCCCCCCTCCACCTGCAGCTGGACAGGCAGATAACCCCCCGCCCCCTCTCCACCTGCAGCTGGACAGGCAGATAACCCCCGCCCCCTCTCCACCTGCAGCTGGACAGTCAACGGAGCTCCTTCTCCAACAGACTGCTGCAGCTCTGTCACAAGGACCGATACAGGAACACATTCCTGCCCACTGCAATAACTCTCTATATCAAATGACCTCTGGCTGGAAGAGAACTCTCTGCTCCATAGTGGTTCTCTTCACTTCACTTTTACATTCAGTTTAATATTTAATATTCCATCCGTCATAAACGTATGTAAATATAATACCTTGCATTATATCTTGTTATTGTTAATTTGTAATTCAACATGTACATTTCTACTTTCCTGTTTAATTCTTGTCTTTTAATTGTTATTGTACAATGCCATGTCTTTTTATGCTGCTGCAACACAAACATTTGCCAAATTCGGATCAATAAAGTTCTATCTTATCTTATAACACTTTAATTATCAATAATTATAAAACATATATATATATATTATTCTGAAATGGACCAATCTGCACAATGACTACTTTTACTTTTGTTAGTTTAACTATTTGGATGATAATACTTTTGTACTTTTCTTGAGTAACATTTTACTTGTAACAGAGTATTCCTACACTCTGGTAATTTTACTCAAGACCTGAGTACTTCTACTTTTACTCAAGTACAGGACCTGAGTACTTATACTTTACTCAAGTACAAGATCAGAGTACTAAGTTCTCCCCCCATAGGGCTGGTGTTTGTGAAGGAGCCTCCTCTGTGTTCTCGGTTTGAGTCTCTGTCCTGCAGGGGGCGCCACTGTGCTCCGCCTCTCACTGCAAACATGACGGAATGACACGAAGAAGAAGAGGAGTTCAGTGGCTGCAGACTCCAGAACAAACAAGTTGAGTCACTACATGTATTACTGCTCTGTGGATATATCGCAATAAGTGTATATATTTACACTTTTTCAGACTTAACGTAGTATCCCAGATCGTTAATTTGCTCACGTGCCTTAAACGTCGGGAGCATGGGACGGAAAGTGACGCTCGCGACCTGCTCTCTGAACCAATGGGCTCTGGACTTTGAAGGCAACCTGCAGAGGATCCTGGAGAGTGAGTGACAAACTACAGTCTGTACATATAACTGTATACTGTCTCTGCTGATATTCATAATGCCATGTACTCAACCTGCTGTTTCCTCATGAGTCATACTCAGGGTTGGGAGGGTTACTTTGTAAATGTTACATGGCTCGGAAAGTAATCCGAATACAGTTACGTGTCTTAAAAAAGTTAGATTAGATTACTTTTGGGTTACTTTCTTTTTCCTTCACAGGTGGGTATGTTTTGGTGAACAGGAGACACAAAAAGCAAAAGGAAACTGAACGTGTTTTTACTGTTTTACATTTGTAATGGCTTATCAAGAGCACAACTGAAACATCTCATCTGAAACGATGCAACAACATAATAAACTTGTTGGGGATGCAGCTTGGGATGTGAGGAGTGAGGGACACGGCTTAGAACGGGCGTGTCGCCTTCTGCCCTACCAGTGTTGGCAGGACATGAATTACAATGTCGAACTCGGACTTAATTGTAAGGACATTTCGGCCAGGGGCAGGGGCGGACTGCCCATCGGGACGAATCCCGATGGGCCGGTGTTCCGGTTTAACTGGTTCCCCGATCAACTGGTTGACAGATGTGGAGGCGTGGCCTTCGACTGAAATACACATTTCGATCGCTTCTTCTGTCGTCTACATAAATCTTTTGGTATATTTGGCTGGATAGGAACACTTTGATGCACATTCAGTACCAGTGTGTGAGGTTGTGGTTACGATGGCGATATCCGGACGCAAACAGCGAGGACTACAAAAAGAAAAACGAGTTGACTGGGGATGTCTGTTCAAAACATTGCGAGCTCCAATAAATCATTTAAACCAGCTATTGTTGAAAGACTTATTACTGAATATCGTTCTTAATGTGATACCAAGTCCATCTGAGACCTGTGTACACCTTCAGACAGCCTCTCAGTGAAGCGCACGTTGTTTACTCACAGTTTGAAAGCAGCGTGGAGAAGTTTTCAGCTGTGATAAACTGTGATCCTCTCAGGTAAACTGTGTTACATCTTCTGTGGCTATCTACCAGCGATCATGTTGAATATGAAAGACACACACATACATCCCTTATAAAAACGGCATTCTGCAGCACTCATCCAGATCACATGTGACTGTTAACTCGTTTTGCAAAGATAGCAGCAGAAATGTCATTGCTGCAAGTGCAGGGATATTAGACTTTAAAATGCTGATGGGTCATTAATCTTGGTCTCGGCAAACAATATTAGGAATCTTCTATTCCAACTACATAATATGCAGTGTCCATCGACATGAAAATAACAAAAAAGTTCATGCTGGACTCAAACCCGAGTCCCAACAGCGAAAGTCACTCCATCCCTGCACGTTATGAGTGCGCCACGGATCAACACGATACTTCTCAGAGAATCCAGAATAAAATAACAGTGTTCAAAACACTCACGTCAATTACATTACATGACATTGCATTTACCTGACACGTTTATCTAAAGCGACTTACAATAAGTGCATAAGACCAAGAAGATACAAACTTGAAGAAAACAGAATCATAAAGTACATCAGGTTTCATAGAGCCAAAACATTTCAAGTGCTACTCAACTGGCTTTAGATAAGCCAGCCCTTTATTAGTATATAAGTGCTTTGTTAATAATTCTAACGTCAATAAATCCTTTACAAACTATTCGTGTTGTCAGTCTTACATTTGTATCATATATCGTTATTAATATGATGTCGATTTGATACCCGTTTATACTTGTATAAACTGGATATCTGATCTCGGTGGGTCTTAATGAGGCTTGATACAGACCTCAGTCAGTATACTATATTATAATATGTATATTATGGCTTAAAGTGTACATGCATTCGCTCACATTATAAATGATGGTCGGGTTGCATTTTTCTAGAACTTTTTAACAAGGTTAATCTAAAATATTGTAGTGTGGTGGTTCGATATGTCGTGTTGATCCGTGGCGCACTCATAACGTGCAGGGCTGGAGTGATTTTTGCTGTTGGGACTCGGGTTTGAGTCCAGCATGAACTTTTTTGTTATTTTCATGTCGATGGACACTGAATATTATGTAGTTGGAATAGAAGATTCCTAATATTGTTTGCCGAGACCAAGATTAATGATCCATCAGCATTTTAAAGTCTAAATATCCCTGCACTTGCAGCAATGACATTTCTGCTGCTATCTTTGCAAAACGAGTTAACAGTCACATGTGATCTGGATGAGTGCTGCAGAATGCCGTTTTTATAAGGGATGTATGTGTGTGTCTTTCATATTCAACATGATCGCTGGTAGATAGCCACAGAAGATGTAACACAGTTTACCTGAGAGGATCACAGTTTATCACAGCTGAAAACTTCTCCACGCTGCTTTCAAACTGTGAGTAAACAACGTGCGCTTCACTGAGAGGCTGTCTGAAGGTGTACACAGGTCTCAGATGGACTTGGTATCACATTAAGAACGATATTCAGTAATAAGTCTTTCAACAATAGCTGGTTTAAATGATTTATTGGAGCTCGCAATGTTTTGAACAGACATCCCCAGTCAACTCGTTTTTCTTTTTGTAGTCCTCGCTGTTTGCGTCCGGATATCGCCATCGTAACCACAACCTCACACACTGGTACTGAATGTGCATCAAAGTGTTCCTATCCAGCCAAATATACCAAAAGATGTATGTAGACGACAGAAGAAGCGATCAAAATGTGTATTTCAGTCGAAGGCCACGCCTCCACATCTGTCAACCAGTTGATCGGGGAACCAGTTAAACCGGAACACCGGCCGGTAACCGATATTAAATGGCCCGCTGGCCCGGAAGCACTATTTAGACACCCCGGGCCAGCATAACGTACTTTCCACTTGCCCGCTCGGGCCACTAAAAATATTGCTTTAAAAAAATTGTCCTGTGGTATTGGTATTTTGACTAGCAATTTAGTTAAATTGTTTCGTTTATCAACGCTACAACATAGCGTTTCGTGAGTCGGTTGTCGTTGTTGTTCGGTGAAAAGCAAACAGCTGTTTGCTGCGCAGCGCAGCGGGAGCAGGCTCCCGTGAGCTTGATCGATGGAGTTGGCTTCTATAGAGTGGTGCAGTGACGCGTCCTAAAACCCTTTTATAATCTATCGATTAGATTTATGATTAGAAAATTATAAAAGTAGGGTAGACATGTGTAGATTATCCGGCTGAACAAAACGTGCATTTATCAAACAGGTTTGTTTTCCACAGACCTTATTTCCAGCTATTTTCCAAAACCCTTGTCGAGGGAACCAGCAGCTTACTTCCTGGTTTTAGGACGCGTCACTGGCTGCACCTCTCAATATGATGCCAATATAAACAAGGTCTTCTGTCGGCTCTGTACATCAATGCCGACCGATGCTGACAAGTAAGTGAAGAGTAGACAATATAAAGGTATTGGTGAAATGTACCAGCAGTTTAGGATAATGAAGTTTCAGGTTCTAATCAAATCAATTACATAGCCTGACAGGAAGGCAGAAAGTGCATATAGTGCGTACCAATAATAATAATAATAGCAGACATTTTTTAACAATGACCACAATATCATTATTTTAATAAACCAAATACGAACAATTGAGGGAAATGAGGAAGAACTGATGATTAAAATGTTGTAGTACAAGTAGTAATGTAGTTAGTGCATACATTACTATTGCAACAAATGTGTTAATTTTCTTCATTATTAGTCGATTTTTTTGTTGTTGCTCCGGGCCAGTGGTTACAATGGTGGGGCCAGTGATAATACAAGTCCACCGGCCCGGAGGTAGACATTATTTACCCTTAATGTCTACTGCTAGTAAATTGTCTACCCCCCCACCCCCACCCCCCCTAAACTCCCATCATGATAGTTTGAATGACTTTGTATACTGCAGGGTAGCTTGTGGATTTAGTCCAGGTGGAACTAAAGTCTGATTTAAGACTTTATTACATTTCACATCATTCACCCAGATCTGTAAAGTAACTAAAGGTATTAAATACATGTAGTGGAGGAAAAGTACACCATTTACCTCTGAACTGTAGTGAAGTAGAAGTATTAAGTAGCATAACATTGAAATACTACCGTGGTGAAGTTAGTTTTAGGTTGGATATTCGACAGACATTCACGGACCAGCCAGCAGCGTCAGTTTCCAATAGAGAGGCGAAGTCCCGCCCATCTACTTCCGACCAGGGTCGGGAATTATACACCCAGCCAGGCCACTACCAGTTTTCTTTTGTGCCATTTTACTGGATTTATTTGTCAATATTTACAGCATTGCTGCCCATAGTGATAGCCCTAAACTTTAAATCTACTACCCCAGAATAAACATATGGACATGGGTTAAATAAATAGAAATAAGAGAGACTAAACCCATATGAAACAGAACTGTATACATTTAAATAATCATAAAATCATAGGAACATGGCCATAACCAATAACATACCATATCCAATATGAAAAAAACATTGGAACTTGTTTATTTATTTGTTTTTGGTTCATTTATAGTTGTGAGTGTGTCTGTGCTCCTGAACCAGCCTAAACCTAATCTATCCAAACACTCAGAGTCCTTTACCTCACCTGAGCTGTAGTTATCAGTCTCTCAGTCTGACAGGAGAGGACTCTCCTCCACCTTGTTGACAGCTCATTATATCCGTTAGCCCAGCTAGCTAGCACCAGATGCTAACAACAACAATACACGTAACCGGTGTGCACGCTTTCTCTCTCGCTAGCTCGCGCCACACACACCCTCCCGAGCTTGAATGACACACATCGAGGGCATTAGTGTATGATATGTATGAAAGTGGCCATGTCGGCAGGCCACATCATGTTGACAGCCAGTCACCCTCAGAGGCAGAGTCAGACCCACATTTGCGCAGCGTTGCGTTCACAATAAAAAAAAAGATTCCTCAGGCCACTTAACAGGCCAGGCCATCGGGAGACCTCCCGGTCCTCCGGATGGCCAGTCCGGGCCTGCTTCCGACCCATGGGACCATATTTCGGAAGAATGATGTATTGAAGTCATTGGGGAGAGAAATATTATCTTTCGATTAGAGATGTCCCGATCACGTGATCGGGGATCCGAGCCAATCACGTGATTTTTAAAAGATCGGAATCGGGAGAAAAAGATCGGGGATCGGGAATCCTTAAAAAAAATATTTTATTTAATGTTACAAAACAAAAATGACCATGTTCACGTCTTAAAGTCATCCTGAGGCCTTAGTTTTGGTTTAAAATTACACAACATCATGTATGTGTTGCTTCTTTTGGGCTTGTTTTCAGACCTGGTTGCTTATTTCTCTCAAATCTGGCAACAGAGTGGGCGCGGTGTCTAATAGTAGCAGTAAGCTAACGAGAGGCTACGTTCAGCTGGTGACTCGGGAGTCGGGACAGAGAAAATGTCAGGAGTTTGGAAGTATTATGAAATTGAAAGCGAAGGCAGTGTAACAGCCAGATGCAATGTTTGCAAGAAGGAGGTTCCGCGTGGTGGAAAGAACAGAGCTACGTTCAACACGACCAATCTAATACGATTGTTTGTTTCTTTATTTTTCCCCCCGTTTTTTTTTCAAATTGAATTTATTGAAATCTCTAATATCAACGTAAGAGCTTGTGCCTCTTCGGGGAGTGCTAACACTTAACCATAAACGTTATCGTTTACTTTCTCCGTCTTTATATGTAGATATGACTTTTCTCCGTCACGTTGTTTCCAAAGCAACAACAACTTCCTGTCAACAGCGCTACCTCTCCTTCAAAATAAAAGCATGTCCACAAATAGAAAGCCAAGCCAAATTACACTTAAGACACATACAACTGCAACGAAAGTAACAAACACAATGCGATATCCTTTTCAATTTCAAAGAACACAAATTGGGTTAAATTAACAAATAACTATAAAACAACAATACTGTAGAATAACAAAAAGAGGCGGTTTGCTGCTGATTACTATTGAATTGTGTTACTCTGGTAAGATGGAAATATAATACTTTGTTTATTCATGTTATGTTAAGCTGCTGTTGTTCATTGCATTATTACTAGTCTAGTTAGTCTTAAGGCTAGAATTCTGCACTAAGCCACATTTTTATTTTATTTTATTATTTGTGACTGAATGTGAACTTGTGAAGCTAGCAGGGTGGGAATTTCACGACGGCCACGACGGCCATGGCCGTCGTTGCCCCGCACGTTGGCCGTGATGCCCTGTTAAAAAAAATGCAATTCACGGCCAAAGTGGCCTTTGTGCCCCTGTCAAAAGTAAAAAAAAATGTCCAGTGGTATTGGTATTTTGACTAGCAATTTAGTTAAATTGTTTCGTTTATCAACGCTACAACATAGGGTTTCGTGAGTGGTTGTCGTTGTTGGGGGGGGAAAGCAAACAGCTGTTTGCTGCTCGCGATGTCGCGGAGCACAGCGCGAGCAGGCTCCCGTGAGCGGGAGGGCGCTCCTTCTTCACTACAGACTATCGCACCACCTAACCATTCGCCAAAATGTTTTTAATACCAGCGGTAACCGGCCAAGCGCCGGGCAAAAAACAATCTTCAAATAAAAGAAAGTCACCGGAGGAGTTAAAGGAGTGACAGGGAGTTGGCTGCAGTGCCGCGTCCTAAAACCCTTTTATAATCTATCGATTCGATTTATGATTCGAACATTATAAAAGTAGGGTAGACATGTGGAGATTATCCGGCTGAACAAAACGTGCATTTATCAAACAGGTTTGTTTTCCACAGACCTTATTTCCAGCTATTTTCCAAAACCCTGTGGAGAAATTCCATTGCTTTTTGTGGAGGGAACCAGTAGCTTACTTCCTGGTTTTAGGACGCGTCACTGGCTGCACAAGGTATTCTGTCGGCTCTGTACATCAATGCCGACCTATGCTGACAAGTAAGTGAAGAGTAGACAATATAAAAGGTATTGGCGAAATGTCCCAGCAGTTTAGGATAATGAAGGCTCTAATCAAATCAATTACATATAGCCATTACATGTCTAACTCCTAATGACAGGAAGGCAGAAAGTGCATTATACAAATAATAATACTCATAATAATAGCAGACATTTTTTAACAATGACCATAATATCATTATTTGAATAAACCAAATATGAATAATTGAGGGAAATGAGGAAGAACTGATGATTACAATGTTGTAGTACAAGTAGTAATGTAGTTAGTGCATAAATTATTGCAACAAATGTGTGATTTTTTTTTGGTGGACGAATGCTCCGGGCCAGCGGTTACAATGGTGGGGCCAGTGACAATACAATTTTACCCTTACTGTCTACCCCTGACTGACTTATGTGGTTTATGGCTGAACTTAACGTATACGTTTAAGAAACACTATTGCTATTCAGCCGTTTGTAAAACGACTGGTGTTGATGTTAGTGCTACACTTTTCAGTCATGTTGATTGACCAGCGTAATTTAACCAAACAGCCTTTGTGCCCTGTCATGTGGCCTTTGTGCCCTTAAAAAAAATGTGAACGGGAAGGCCAAATGGCCTTGCCCCTAAAATGACGAAATTCCAAGCCTGGAAGCTAGTCAAGCTACCTCTTTCCAGTAGAGTTATTTTTGTTTTGTTACTGCACTATCTGCACTCAATTTGTTTACATGGTTATTTTGTGGTGGACCACTGATAAGCTTTATTTTGTTTTGATCCAATGCTGCACAACTGAACTGATCCAGTGCTGCTGTGAAAAAAAGAAGCTATATCCATGTTGGATAGAATGGATAGTTGGGTACTGTCATTTAAATAAAAAAATAACCTTAAGGGACAACTTGAATGCTTTTTTCCTTTTTTTTCTCTTAATGCATTGCATAAAGATCGGATCGGGAAAAATCGGTATCGGCAGATTGTCAAAATCAAATGATCGGAATCGGATCTGGAGCAAAAAAAGGTGATCGGGACATCCCTATTTTCGATCCCGTTTGAACTGTGCCACGAACAGGGTTGGGAGGGTTACTTTGTAAATGTAATCAGTTACTGATTACTGAATACATGGCTCTGAAAGTAATCCGAATACAGTTACAGTTACATGTCTTAAAAAACGTATTCAGATTACTTTTAGATTACTTTAGGATTACTTTATTTTTCCATCACAGATGGGTATGTTTTGGTGAACAGGAGACACAAAAAGCAAAAGGAAACTGAACCTGTTTTTACTGTTTTAATGGCTTATCAAGAGCACAACTGAAACATCACATCTGAAACGATGTAACAACATAATACACTTTTTGGGGATGCAGCTTGGGATGTGAGGAGTGAGGGACACGGCTTAGAACGGGCGTGTTGCCTTCTGTCCTCGGACTTCATTTTAAGGACATTTCGGCCAGGGGTGTATTTTTGTTTAAGCACCGGATTGGCAAAACAGGAGAGTGTGTGCACCAGTCTGCCTTGATCTATGAATTCATGTCCGTGACTCTCACAGTATCTGCTGCCCACAGCTGTTTTATAGAAGGAACACCTCCTTCACTTCATGACATTTCTGCAGCACCAGGAGGCAGCGGTTGACTCAGCCTCTGAGAAGACGAGCGTGCAGTGCCTTTCACCCACCGCTTTCACTGTGTTTCAGTGTCGGATTTAGGATTGTAGGAGATCCGGGGCTTAGCCCAGGAGTTGTTGGGGGGGATGCAGGGGTAAAGTGCTATTTTTTTACAAGTGGGGGGTGGACCAAACATCCTTTCGTCGTCGCCTCCTCTAGGGGGGTCCGGGGGCATGCTCCCCCTGGAAGATTTTTTTAATTATTGAAGTTAAAAGCATCAATCTGGTGCACTTTCAGAGTAACATTAACCCCACCTTAATAATACCTTAAAGCGGAGAAAAGGCACTGGATAACACTCATTAACACCCTTTAATGAAGCAAACTAATGCCTTAACTCACTCAAATACAGTAGTTTACTTATTTCGGTGAAATGAATGTGCGTAGAGCTTTAAAGGATGCGGATAGATCACCTTGATTCTGGCGCATTGCTTATCGTTTTATAGATCTATTCTCATCCACCATCTTTGTTTGTGACGTAAAGAGTGTAAAAGTCACGTTTTTGAATCGGACACTCTGAGTGGATGCAGTCACAGCAGCCAATCGGAGTCTGATTCAGAGGGTTGCCTGTCAGTTCCGTTGTTATTGTTCCGTTGTTATGTGTACTGAAACGAGAGCCGGTATAATTCTAATATCCATAACTTCATAGGCTATTAGCTTAAAACTCGTCAGGCACTAGGAAGGATCACTTCTTCTTTAGGGCAGGGAAGGCTACGCAGTACGCAGGCTAATGTCCCGCAGCGGCTGCCTCTCTGATGGACTCCTGTACTGCACATTACTCCCGAGACATTTTCAAAAAAAATAATATTATTTAAAAAAAATAAATAAGTGAAAGATCCGGGGCATTTCAGAAAACATCCGGGGCTTGACCCCAAGTAGCCACCCCCTATCGCCGCCACTGCTGTGTTTACCTTCAGAATCATTAGAAAGGCTAAAGAGCGACCGCAGGCTGATGTGTTTAACCACACACACACACACACACACACACACACACACACACACACACACACACACACACACACACACACACACACACACACACACACACACACACACACACACACGATTAACGATAAACGATAAACGCAGACTTTTGTTCCTCCATGTTTCGTTGTTATTGTTTCACTGAGCGGACCCGCACATTTATTTCAAACGCTCCCTTTTTTGGTCCATCTGCGGCGGTAATAGGTTTTGTGCGCTGTGATGATTCGGCTGTACCTTTAGTAATGAATATTAAATGTTGTGAGGAAATCTTTCCACCAATAATTCCAATAAGTAGTCTATTTTTCGACGTGACGCAGCCGTAAGGTAATGTCGGGCAGGAAGTGGAACGGTGACAGCATCCGGCCCACCCCCCAAATAAACTAATTTGCAGACCCCTCCTTCACATCACTACATCGTCTCCACAACGACACGCACAATGGACGACGAAGTTTTTATATTGGAAGTGGAAAAACACTTGATTTTATATGACACAACGCATCTTTTTTACAAGGACAACACCAGCGTTCTCCTTCGGTTTACAGACACTGTGTGTAAATTATATAGAATAATTATGATGATGAATGCATTTTTTTTTTACCACTAAAATACAGCAACCCATCTTTGATTCATGTTGTTTTTAACTGGACTATTACAATTATTATTAATTATGTCTGTAGTCTACAACACAACAAAATAGGAAATAACAACAATAAACACGATTTAAACAGACACAAAAATAAACCATTTAACTACGTAGCCTACTTACTTTCTTGTAGAAGTACAAATGTCCAGGAAATATGCCCAAATCAACAAGAACTGTGAGCCGTCATGCACGACGCTCCACTTCCGTAATGCTTCTGAAACGCTTGTGAAACGCGCCCGGGAGGGTATGACGCCGAAGGAGGCCGGACCAAAACCGCGGCGCAGCCGTAACGCGCCACAGACGTAACGCGCCACAGCCGTAACACGCCACAGCCGTAATGCGCCACAGCCGTAACGCGCCACAGACGTAACGCGCCACAGCCGTAACGCGCCACAGACGTAACACGCCACAGACGGTGGAAACTAGGGGTAAGCCTCTGCCTCCTGTAAGCTCACTGGTCCGTCGGTTATGTCCTGCGCGGCTCGGCCAGCACCCAGTTCAGTCAGTCATAGAAAGTCCGAAGATTTTTTGCACGGAGCGAAACGGCAACCTCGATGCTTAATGTCTTTTTTTTACATGTCTCGTAGTTTACTCCATTGAGTGTTGACAAGAAACACGTGTAGACGAAATATGTGTTTTGTTTTGATGTTTTGAGGTACGCAAAGGCGCGAAGTGACACAAGTGACGTTGCGCAATTCAGATTTGTGCCGCGCATGCGTACCTGCGTACCAGTTATGTGCACCCCTGGATATAATCAATTTATAATTGTTAATGTATATTGTATGTAGACATACATTTAGATGTTAAAAGAAAACAAAAATGTTAATTTAGTTTTTTTGTATTACACGTTCGAAATAAATCAAATCAAATGTGTCACTGAAGAGGTGCTTGATTGCTCAAAAACAAGAACAACTGTTAGTGTGTTTATGCACCTGGCTGCCAAAGATAAACATGCAGTTTGACCGAGAGGCATTTCAGTGCAGAATCCATTTTTATTTATTTAGAAGACGGGCACAATTTCCACACTGAGGATTCTTCACTGGGGTGAGGCGGGGTCTGTTGTTCCCTCAGCCACCAGAAAGCAGCTCCAGCTGCAGTACCCCGGGAAGCCCTCTTCCGAGTAAAAACCCTCCAAGATTCCTCGCCGTCCACTTCCCCGGTAGCCTGTGCCAACTGTGAGAGTGATTTTCTTTTCAGCAATGTTGATGGAAGGAATGGAGGCTGGAGTCCGCTTTATATCAAACATTGAGTTTAATGAGAGCCAACGGCCGTGAGTGAGCTCAAAGCGTTTACACAACATGCTATGAGAAAACCCTCCAACTCACTAAAGCATTACACAGAAAACACAGACGATCTACCGGAGAATCCGGGAGGGGCCTCTATTTCGCGCGTCTTCTGATCGATAATTACAAACACACATGGATTCAGAGACAAAGACAGTCTGTTAAAGTCCTCTGGCAGTTAGTCACAGTCCCCCAACAGGAAAGCGGAACCTTTAACCCTTTAACCTTTAAACCTTTAAACCCCTGCTCTAAGTTATGGCAGACCTATGTGAAACACAAAATGCTTTTTGGTACAAACACATAAACAAAATATTTCCTCACACCAACGTCCTTATAAAGATGGTGACATTGAAAGCAAATTCATTAAACAAATAAACGGAAAGGCTAACAGATGGTTTTGCAGCGAGTCATCATAGGCTAACAGAGGACCAATACACCAGAATAGTTGTTCACTTTAAACAAACAACACGATTGACATTACTCACACTCTTACTGTAATTAGTGATGACATCAACAATTCTGTAGGACACCTAGTTGGGCTCGCCAGAATCACGCTACAGTGTCATTCAACAAATAATCAAATATGCTAACAGTTTATTTTGCCGAAAGCTATAGCTAAGGAATAATTGTTTTAGTGCCTTTAATACGGTTAGAAGCTATCATAATCAAATCAAATCAAGTTTTATTTATATAGCACATTTATAAACGATTTTTGGTCGAGCCAAAGTGCTGTACATATAATAAAAATAACCTACAGTAGAGACACTTTACAGCAAATACAACAGCACAGATTGTTCAGAATATCAGTATGAGAAAAACGACACCCTCTGTCCTTAGACCCTCTGTCCTTAGACCCTCTGTCCATAGACCCTCACATCGTACAAGGAATCATCAATCATCATAAGCTAACAGGTGATTGTTTGTATTGCCTTAAGACTATCATAGTTAACGTTAGCATAGTTATCACACTTCATTTCAAGACACCGGAATTGTTATTAATGTTAAACAAATACAACTTTAAAAAGCACTTCACATTACTCACACTCTGTGCGTTGTCGTTCATATTCATGTCTCCTACTCGCTAGATGGCAGTGTCACGAACAACTAGGGACCTGGGACTGCAGTCTCCGACGCTGCAGCTTCATGCTCCTCTCAGTTTCCCCTGCTGCTGGCTGTATAGAGAGGCGAGATCTTCTCTGCCAAACGAGGCTTTCACTCCCTAGATTCCACCGGGTCCGTCTACAGCAGTGGTTCTCAACCTTCTTCTGGCGTTCCCCGCTTTGAACAGGTGGGCCTTTTCAAGCCCCACCTGTTCCTCGCCGCTCCAATCAAATGGTAGGCCAAGCTTAAAATGGTCAAATGTATCGTTCTATAACAGGGGTCTCCAACCTTTTTTAGGATGAGAGCTACTTAAAAAAAATAAAACAAGTCGTGAGGTACTTTTACTCCTCTTTTTAGTTTTTTTTGCAGTGTATATATTTAGCACATTTTAACATTATTATATGCTTACCTTTAACCTTTGTGTGCTGTTTGGGTCTGTGGGACCCGTTTGCAGTGTTTATAGGGCTGTACCCGAATATCCCAATATTCGTTCTTTGGAGTCAATCTTTTAATTTTTTTTATTTATTAATATATATTTTTTTAAATCACACGACCGCCCTTCAAGCCAATCAGAATCGAGCTGCCGCTACTGAGAGTGAAACTGAGGATCTGCTCAGCTTTTGGAGCAAGTGAGAGCTAGTGAATATTTCGCTCTGCAGCTGGATGAGAGCATGGATGTAGCAAATATTGATGTTTATATATATGAATATAAATATGTTTATTGTTAATATTACTGTTGAATATTATATATGATATTATTAAGGCATAAGTAGCTTTAAAAAATGCTAAAAATATATGTTAATTGTTCATATTACTGTTCAAAATTATATAACATTATAAAGACAGAAATCACTTTAACAATGCTTTAAAAATATATTTATTGTTGATATTACTGTTTAATATTGTGTTAAGAATGTTTATAACAGAAGACACAATGAATGTAATGAATGACAAACAAAAAGATAAATGCAAACCATTTTTTTAAGAATAACTGATTATTAATTATTAATACAAATATATATTAAGAAAATGTATTAAGCTGTATGATTAATTAGTCATATTTTCCATCAGAATGTACTCATCATTTAAAAAAAAAAAAAAATTGCAACAGGGGGGCATGGCAAAGTTTGGGAACCCCTAGTACACATTGGAATGATTTCTTACTTTATTTTGTACACCTAGGCTATATTAAATAGATAAAGGTGTGCTCTCTCTCTCTGTCTCGCTCGCTCACAGAGGCTGCGTGCTCCTCCGTGGCGATGATGACGGCTTGCGTTAAAAAATAATAATAAACATAGGCCTATTTGTAAAGTGGGGGGGACACAAACGGGATTTCGAAAAGTGTCACGGTTAAACTCCTTATGCAGTGGTGAGATGCCGCTCCACATTGCTTTTCTTCCCGACTGCAACGCGATTTGGCCTAAAAATAAAATCATTTCTTTCTTTTTTCTAACTAATGGACAATTTTCGATTTAAACCTCAATTTTTTTCTGTTTTTTTCTAAACAAACCAGACCAAGGCAACATTTAAATACATATTCTCTTTATATATTCTCCAAGTAATCTAGGCCTATGTGAACAAATCAGTTGTTCAAGAATAAAAAAAATAAAATAAAAACAGCACCACGCCACTTGGCTGTCATTAATGTGCAAAGATTTTTTTTAAATCAAACTGAAAAAAAAATCTCTTTTAGGCCATCCCTGAAAAAACTTGTAAAATGAAATACAACAAATAATAAATAATGATAATGAAATGAATAATTAAAAAATACCCTCAAACAAAATAACATCCCTTTAACTTTCTAGGAAGTTGTCTACAGGTTTTTCGCGAGGAAGACAAGCCTGTCTACTACCTCTGGCTTGAGGCATGCTCTTTGGCATGTTACAATGTTACCCCCGTACTGAAAACCCTCTCCGAGCGAAGGGGCACTTGTGGCAGGAATGGAGAGATATTTCTTGGCCAGATTACTCAGTCTTGGGAAGTTAGCTTCATGTAGCTTCCACCACTGCAGTGGGTCTGTATCAGGGTCCGTCTCAGACGGCAACAAGTAGGATGACAGCTCAGCTTCAATTTTGTCCTGCTCTGACTGGGAGGTAGACGACACGGTCAGTGTCTTGTTCTTGAAGAAGCTTGCTAGAGTTTTCTTCTTCTTTGTAACGGGTTCAGCAGCTTCTTCTTGGTGCAGGTCCTGCACAGATGTGCCAGGCTGGGATTTGCGTTTCTCAGCTGGAAGAGAAATCAGCTCTGAAACAGCTCTTTTCTTGATTCCGTCCACTTCGTCATCTGCTATATAGGTTGTCCGGAACCGGGGGTCCATGAGTGAGGCCATGTCCAGGAGTTCCTGTGTTACAGGGTCATTGTATTTATTGTTGAGGTAGTTGAGTATGTTGCTCTTGATTTGATTGGTGAGCTCGGTCTCCCCCTGGCTGCAGAAGGCTGTTGTTTAACAGGTGGATTACCGCTTTGAGGTAGGAGACACTCACGTAGGCCTCACCAGATAGGGCATCAGTCAATTCCTTCAGTGGACTTACAGCTTTATGAATTGACTCCAACACGTCAATGTCCTGCCAGGTGGGCACCAGGTGCCTGCTTTTCTTGTCTGCTCCCAGGACCTGTGCAATGGCCTTCTCCTGTTCCAACAGTCGTTCGACCATCAGTTGTCCCTAACCCCACCTGGTTAGGGACTCGGTGATGAGGTTGTGAGATGGTAGACCGAGCTGTACCACTGCCATATCTCTTCTCTTCTTCCAACTGAAGGAAAAGGCACTTACAACCTTTTTGCAAACCCCGATGGCACGGTCAATCCGTGGATCTTTCATACCATTCACTGAAAAAGGGAAGACACCAAAAAGGAACATTTTAGAATGGCACCATTTAAACAATGTGACAAGGACAGCATTCACACATTGTGATAGTCTTTTTTTTATGATTTAAATATTACTATAAATGTTCCATGACAGACAAACACAAGAACAAACTGTATGACAATACAAGGACATGGCTGTAGCACAAAACAGTGGGAGGAGGGACGGTTACAGTGTTAAATTATTTTATGCATGTGTTTCTCTTTAACACATAGCCTAGTGTGTCCACAGGAACACACGCATACATATTATCTTACACATTATGATAGTCTAACACTTCTTAATTAAGCTTAATTCTGTTTGACAAAGAAAAGAAAATGTTTCACACTGTAAGTATAATTTAATTAATGCGTAGCACACACACACACACACACACACACACACACACCACACACACACACCACACACACACACACACACACACACACACACACACACACACACACACACACACACACACACACACACACACACACACACACACACACACACACTAGTATTACATTATTATTGCACTTATGGCAACTATGCATAACTGTATCAAGGCTCCAGACTTTTTTACTGAATAGATAGGTTGTCTCGCATTTCCCCTCCCCCACACTAAAGCCATCACTGAACCTAATATGCAACTGCATCAATCCATTCAATTCGTTTTTATACATACATGTAGCACTTTGTTATGCATTGTGTAGCCACTTGCTGATGGCATTGTGAAGTCTGTGTCCAAAGCATTGGAGGTTGGGCCACTCAGTCAGTCTCGAGGCTTTAATCATGTTGGAACCGCTGTCCGTAGTCATGCAAACAAGACGGTCTTCTCGAAGCTTCCAGGAGGCCAGCGAGTCTTGTAACCCTTGGGCTATTACTTCGCCAGTGTGGTCGTCCGGGAAGTACGATGTCTGCAGGCACATACTCAAATATGGGTGTGTGGTTCGGCTGGACCATAGGTCGGTAGTGGTGGAATAATAAACTATGTTTTGCAGCTGCTCTGCGACTCTAGCTCTTGTTTTGCTATATAAATTGGGCAATGCAACTGTGCTGAAATGCTTACGGCTGGGCAGTTGATATTTCGGGTCTATTGTTTGCAGCATCTTAATGAACCCATTTTTTCTACGGTATAGATGGGGACCATATATTTTGCGATGTAATATGTCACCGCATCTGTGATCGCCTGCCACCGGGGCCCTTTCTTGTCATAAGGAATGACTGTTGAAAATGCTGCTGCCAAGGTTACCTGCTTTTTTGCAGGCGCTTTGTGGCTTGAGCTAGCATCTGCACCTCTTAGTGCTACACACTCCTGCCATTCCACTGCATGTCTCTGTCGCAGGTGCTGGAATAAGTTGGTTGTGTTCCCATGTTTTGCAGCGATCGTCTTTCTACAGACCTTACACAGAACAGTTGTTTGTTCTATGTCTGACCGCTTGTACCCGAACCACTTCCATACAACTGAAGTAGCACCTTTTTTAGGAATGAGTTCTTCTTCATCTGTGTTCGTGGACATGTTTATGGTACGTCTGTCGGTGGCGCGGTGAATGTGATTGTAGTAGGCTATGTGACTACCCGATCTGCAGCTCTGCACATGCGCACAGTGTTATAAATTAAAATCAATGTTTTTGATGGCATAAAGTACCTTAAACATACCGTCAGTTTAAATGCTGTTTTATACTGAAAAACTAGAAGTTCTCGTGCACAACCAGTTGTTAAGCTTTTATTCTGAAAATCCTTCATCTCCGGTTAGCATTTAGCATGTGGCTAATATACCATTTACTATAGAGGTGAATTTAGTAGCGATATGACACGGAGTGTTGCACACCGAAACCTACTGATTTCAACACTACAACTATAGACGTCGAGCTTTTATCATTGCTGAATATTAAATGAAGGTACAGTTTATTTGAATACGTTTGTTTACAGACGTGGGTAGCATGAGACAACATCCGGAACTACCGGAAATGAAACCAGCCGTGAAGTATTTCCTGTATTTTTTGGAGTATTGATTATTACAGCGTTTAGAATGTGTTAAATGAAAAGTCATGAAAGAGATAAGGAGGAGAAAAGGCGTGTTTAGTTATATATTTAATGTACAATGTCTGAATCCTCTGTTATGCGCAACAACGAACATTGGAGACGTGGAGGGCCGGCCCCCAGCAGCGCCAACCGGCACACAGGGAGGAGCCAGCAGAGGAGATATAACAGCTGGAGAGGTGGAGCTCGCTCTCTTCCCTTCGCTCACGAGAGCCAGGACACAGCTGTTTTTCTGACTGAACAACATCCTGCTTGTAACATACCCGCGCCTTTTTAATTAAAGCACCATTTGAACCTTCTCAGAGACTCCATTTAGTCTCATTTTAAAGCTTCTCTCCTGGACGCGAGAATAACGAACACAGCATAACAACAGCAGATCGGGCAGAGCTGCAGATTGGGTAGTCACAGGCAATGTGGCTGAGTTTTGAGCGCGTTCTGGAAAGTGAGAGAGTAAGCTATTACGGAGTCCCTTAAAGCAAAACAAATCTGCGGAGTCTAGAAATGTTTTTAAATCGCGATTTTTCGGTTCAGCCATTTCACAAATCGCCCAGCCCTATGCCCAAAACCGGAAGCTGTTATACACTCTGGTAGCTCTCATAGCAACTATATATGAAAACTCCGTTATTGACATAAATATGAAGATGGATTATCAGTAATCATTTCAGACACATTGGATTAACCTATGGATTAACCTTCAGCAGCGTTTTTATCGTTTTAATGCCATTGAACACGACTTTTGATTTGAACAACAGCATAGGTAAGACACTGTCCCGTTTTTGCTCCGTAAAGCTCAGTGTTGTGATGTCTGTGTTTGCTTCCCCTGTCACGAGTTCTGATCGCTCAGTGATGATACTTATACCCCTAGAATCTGTGGAATCTCAGTTTGCTAATCGATATCTTGTTTGTGCAGATCCGATATGTAATAAGGTTATTACCTAGAATTCTATGCTAAGTGTGTTAGCATTTTTTCGCTCAGGGCTGATTTGTGAGACTTTTGTTTTGTTTCTGTAAAAATGGTTCGTATTGTCAGTTAGCTGAGTTCCTTCCCGTTAAGTGGGTATGACACATTAATAGGTTTTTAAATGTTAAGAAGCCCTGAGACACAGTTTCATGAAAAAAAACGAACAGGTTAAAAAGAACATTGTTCTTGTGTAATTGAAAAGTCATTTGTTGATGGTCCCTAAGTGAAAGCCTCATTTCGCGGAGAAGATCTCGCCCTCGTAATACTAGTATAGCTAGTTCCAGAGGTAGATAAAATAGCTAAGTGTGTTAGGTCTAGCTCTTACGGCCCGTCCCGCGGCGGCGTGCGTTGAAGCTTCAACGCGTGACGTCACACTTTGCCGAACTGCATTGTTGGAGCGTCGCGTCGCTTTGCTCGCTTTAAAAGTTGAGCGATGTTCAACTTTTTAAGCTTCGACGGAAGCGTCAGCCAATACAATCATATGCCAGTACAAGCTCTAGCCAATCAACCGCGTGCTTGTGTGTCCGGGGCGGGAGATTCATGTGATTGGTTGTTGGTCGAGCTTCAAACATGCCCGCCGGCAAGCTTCAACGCACGCCGCTGCGCTAGTGTGTGTTTTGCTCCGCTCACCAGTCCGTCACAGCGGGTGGAGCTGAAGGATTTCTGCTTCACACACGTTGCATACCACTATTTTATTGTCTTTTTCGGACACTTTAAAATACTGCCAGACCGGTGAAGCCATTTTGGCAACCTTGTTTTGCCGCGCACAGAGAAAAGTGTCATGTATTTTACGTCATGTGATCGGCTCTCCTGATCGGCATTTATAGAGAGCACCGATCGATCATCCTCTCTGGACTCTCTCTGTCCTCTCACATCTCGGCAGGCTCGTCAGTCCCCTCCTGCTCCCTGGCTAAATGACGCACTGCGTGCTAATAGAACCGTCCTTCGGGCAGCAGAGCGGAAACGGTGGAAATCCAAACACCATGACGACCTCCTAACCTATCAGGCTCTCCTCTCCTCTTTCTATGCTTCCATCTCTCCGGCAAAAAGCACTTTCTTTCAAGATAACATCCTATCTTCCTATTCCAATCCTAAAAAACTATTTTCCATCTTCTCCACCCTCCTGGACCCCCCCAAAGCCCCTCCCCCCTCCTCACTTCTGTCAAGCGACTTTGTTAACCACTTTGAAAAAAAGGTTGATGATATTCGCTCTTCTTTTTCTGACTCACCTCTACTCACCGCTGGGTCACCAGACCCTCCTTCCACCCACACACTGACCTCCTTTTCCCCTCTCTCTCCAAGTGAGGTTCTTACCCTCCTTACCTCTGCCCACCCCACCACCTGTCCTCTGGACCCTATCCCTTCAAACCTCCTTCAGACTATCGCTCCTGATATTCTACCGTTTCTCACCCATTTCATCAACACTTCTCTAACTTCTGGTCACTTTCCACACACTCTCAAGGAGGCGAGAGTAAACCCTCTCCTGAAGAAACCCACTCTCAACCCGTCTGATGTTATAAACTACAGGCCTGTCTCTCTCCTCCCGTTCCTGTCTAAAACACTTGAACGCGCTGTCTTTAAACAACTCTCCTGCTATCTCCATCAGAACAACCTTCTGGATCCGCACCAGTCTGGTTTCAAGGCAGGTCACTCCACAGAAACTGCTCTCATTGCTGTCACTGAGGAACTGCACACGGCTAAAGCAGCCTCCCTCTCCTCTGTCATCATCCTGTTGGACCTGTCTGCTGCATTCGACACGGTGAACCATCAGATCCTCCTTCAGGCTCTGCACTTTCCCTCCTCACCTCATACCTCAAAGACCGCACCTACAGGGTTACTTGGTTTTTCATACCACTGCTACGCTGACGACACCCAATGAGTCCTGTCCTTCCCCCGCTCAGAGACCCAGGTCGTCGCACGCATCTCTGCTCGTCTAGCTGACTCAGTGGATGTCTGCTCACCACCTCAAGCTCAACCTTGACAAAACTGAACTGCTTTTCCTTCCGGGAAAAGATTGTCCCACTCTTGACCTGACCATCAACATCGGCACCTCTGTTGTTTCCCCGACTCAGACTGCAAGGACTCTGGGTGTGACCCTAGATAACATCCTGTCCTTCACTGCAAACATAGCTGCTACAACCCGCTGCTGCAGATACACGCTCTACAGCATCAGGAGGATGCGTCCCCAGCTGACCCAGAAAGCCACGCAGGTTCTGGTCCAGGCTCTCGTCATCTCACGCCTAGACTACTGCAACTCCCTCCTGGCTGGTCTACCTGCATGTGCCATCCGACCTCTGCAGCTCATCCAGAATGCAGCGGCTCGTCTGGTCTTCAACCTCCCTAAATTCTCCCACACCACTCCGCTCCTCCGCTCCCTTCACTGGCTTCCGGTAACTGCTAGAATCCACTTCAAGACCCTGGTGCTTGCGTACCATGCTGCGAATGGATCTGGCCCTTCCTACATCCAGGACATGGTTAATCGTACACCCCAGCACGTGCACTCCGCTCTGCATCAGCCAAACGGCTCGCTGCACCCGCACTGCGAAGGGGAACCAAGTTCCCATCAGCAAAAACACGCGGGTTTGCTATCCTGGCTCCAAGATGGTGGAATGAGCTCCCATTGACATCAGGACAGCAGATAGCTTACACACCTTCCGGCGCAGACTGAAAACTCATCTCTCTCGACTCCACTTCGAGCGATAGAACTATTAACAAAGCACTTATATACTAATAAAGGACTGGCTTACCTAAAGCCAGTTGAGTAGCACTTGAAATGTTTTTGCTCTATGAAACCTGATGTACTTATATGATTCTGTTTTCTTCAAGTTTGTGTTTTGTTGGTCGAACGCACTTATTGTAAGTCGCTTTGGATAAAAGCGTCAGCTAAATGCAATGTAATGTAATGTAATGAATATCAGCCGATATCGATCGGCGGCCGATCGATCGGAGCATCCCTACCGCCCAGCACTACCAATCTCTACATCTCTACAAGTCATAGAGATTTTGAAAGACAGCCCTACATTCAGCCATACACATACAGTGGCAATGTGACCTAGCTCAGAACTAGCAATCCCTCCTCCCCAGGTCTGGGTAAGGTCATGGGGCCGGCATCGTCACAGCTTCTTCTAAACTCCAAAAACAACGTTTCCTGATGATCTCCTCACATACTTGCCCTGTCCACCCAGAATTAAACATCATTATTATTATTATTTCTGCCTTTGCTGCTTTAGCTGCTTTACATACCCCTGTTACATAGTTTCTCCCCCACATTATTTGATTGTGACCTATTTATGGGTCACTCCCAATCCTCCTAATTCATGTAATATACAGTTACATGTACAGAATCAGTACATCTCATTTACTCTTGCTGTGTTCTGTCTGTGTCTCTCTGCAGGTATTGAGATTGCTAAAGCTCATGGAGCCAAATACAGACTTGGCCCAGAGCTGGAGATATGGTATGAATATCCATGATGTGATGATCAGACAAGCATCCATCATTTTCACTGACAGCATTTTCCATACTGAAATACCAGCACTAAACCAGTTTCAGCTTTACTTTTCTCACATCTATTTTCTGATTTACTACATGTTTTACAGTGGTTACGGCTGTGCAGACCACTTCTATGAGTCGGACACGTTGCTTCACAGCTTTCAGGTTCTGAGGAAGCTTCTAGAATCTCCCATCACCCAGGACATCATCTGTGACGTGGGGATGTGGGTATCACCTGCCAGCAGTCAGACAAACCTAATGTGGTCCTGTCCAAACAGTGTCACATTGTTTTGTGTGGATTATTTTCATAATCCCATTAATCATGTAAGGTGTAGAAAAGGGCTTCATACTTAATCGAAATATTATCAAAATTGCAATCTTCAAATTGCAGGAAGCACAATCTTTTTTAAACTGTAATTATGTATTTAAAATGAAAAATATTTTGAAGTGTCATGAAGCTGTTGAGATCTAGACCTACAATCGTATTCTGCAGTGTTTACAACACATATCTGTTGCAACAGATTCTTAAGAGAACCACACCATGATCAAATAAATATATTTTTCAATGAAGATGGGAATATTGGTGCAAACATAATCAATCCCTAATGTGATTCCAAATATTTTCAGTTTTTAATCAGTGTTTGATTAAAAACAAAATCAGTCATTATTCCTGGTTGAGAGGATTGTCCAGAACCAGGGACACTCTTAACATCTGCATTTTCAGTTGTTACCATAAAGAATTCTCCCTTTGTGTGGCTGGAAGTCTGGTTTGGTGACAGCACTGTGTTCCCCTCAGGCCCATCATGCATCAGAACGTGCGCTACAACTGCCGGGTCCTGTTCCTCAACAGGTACGTCAGCACAGCACTCTCATGAGACATGTTGTTTGTGTTCTGTGTGTATGCATTTATGTAACTTGACTTGGCATATATATATATATATATATATGTATTCTATTACCTGCAGAAAGATACTGCTGATCAGACCTAAAATGCTGATGGCCAACTACGGGCTGTACAGAGAGATCCGCTGGTTCTCCCACTGGAACCAGTCAAGGTCAGTCCCCACTGCCCTTCTCATCTCTCTGTCATTATGATATATCTTGATCTTGATATTGAATGTATTGGTCAACTTGAGTCGTGTCTCACATAATGAGTAAGCTGTATGTGATGTGTAACAATACTGTCTTGAAGAAATACTTACTAACTAACTAACTTAACTTTTGGGGAAATCTGTTCGCTTGCAATGTTATTTCATCAATTAAAGGTGGGGTAGGTACGTTCGAGAAACCGGCTCGAGATACATTTTTTGTTATATTCCATGGAATGCTCTTAACATCCCGATAGCAATGAATATCTTAAAGAGCCTGTGACAGCATCCCAACAACTGTTGTGCAATGAAATATTGGGCTACTAGTCATCTCAAACCGTCAGCTTAAAAAAGAAGGTGCGATACCATTCCGATAAATATCAATAATTTCGAACATCGCGGGGAAATTCCTTCGTCTCATTTTGAAGTTTTGGGGGAAGCCGGAAGTGACGTCAATGCGGGAACGCTTCACTGTGCGGCGAGAGAGCCAAACACGGACAAAGTGTGTTGTCATGCGTAGAAATGGTGAATTACTGAGTTTAGGCACGTTAATAACGTTTTAATGAAGTTGACTACAGTATATTCATATTGGTCAGTGCTTTCATGTCAATTCGGCGACATAAACATAAATGATCGTGGTGAAGATGATGATTACATTAGGATTAAAAATCGGTAGTCAGAGCTGCTGAATTTCCTCCCGTCGGATGTGATATAATGTATGTATGTATGTATGTATATACATTACTTTTGTAGGGGCTAGAACAGATTCCCCATCGTTGTAGGGAAACTGTTCCTTTTCACCTTTTTAAGCTATATTTTCAAAGAGGCATTTGATGCCAACTTAATCTGTTTGTTTTTTCTTTAAGGCGTGTGGAAGAGTATTTCCTGCCCAGAATGATCCAGGAGGTAACAGGGCAGGTAGGAAACACCCTTCATCATCTGTGTTTAGCTAACTCTGATCAGTAAAACAGGGACTAGCCAGTCTGTTCTGCACAGCAAACATTAGCAAACAAGGTGAATGCTTGGATCTTGCAGGACACAGTCCCATTCGGTGACTGCGTGCTGTCCACGAAGGACACCTGCATAGGAACTGAGATGTGTGCAGAGCTGTGGAACCCTAGAAGGTGAGGCAACAGAGGATTGCATGGGTGTTGTAGTTGTCTGTGGACTGTCTTTATCAACCCTGGTGAATGAACCTGTTGTCCTTTCTCTCAGTCCCCATATTCAGATGGGTCTGGATGGAGTTGAAATCTTTACCAACGCGTCTGCCAGCCACCACGAGCTGCGCAAAGCCGACCAAAGAGTCAACCTGATCAAGTCAGCCACCACCAAGGTATACTTTAACCAGGGGCCACACACATCGGCTCCGTGGTTCACATTGACACATGGAGCCTTTGTTATCATGCATAGTACAAATATAGAAGATTATGTAGAAGACAAAAGCAGGCTGAGAGCAGTGGGTGATCCTCAGAGTAGAACAAGATAATATGTGACCAACTATCATACTTGTTTTACCCACACAACATCACTTCTGTTCTCTCAGCGCCTGCCTCCCTGCAGTCCTGTAGCGTGGCAGTGTCCTGCATATGAGACGTTCAGGGAACATTGGTTCATTTCAGTGTCTGCCGATAGTCTCTGTATGTTGTGCACGATATTGTAGGGACCAATATCCTAGGAAACGGCCCTCATTACAGCTCTAGTTTAATTTAAACTGATCAGAAAATGAGCAGTTACACATTTACCTGAAGTCATTCAGCTCTATCAGCACCTATCGCCACACTTAATGTAGGTCTTTGTTTTAATGGGTCAACCACCTTTACAGTACCTACACAGGCAATGCAGAGATCGCCAGCGGGCAGTATTGTTCCACAAGAACAGGATGCAGAAACCTGGGTTCTCAGCACATTCTGTTGTGAGGATGCAACTGATGACTAAAAGCTGTACTGCACCTCTTGTGTGGTTGGTGTTGTTCCAGAGTGGAGGTATCTATCTGTATGCCAACCAGAGGGGCTGCGATGGAGACCGTGTTTACTACGATGGCTGTGCCATGGTGGCCATCAATGGAGACATCGTGGCTCAGGGAGCACAGTTCTCACTGAGCGATGTGGTAGGTATGACCTGGAGAGAGCCAGTGTGTTTGTGTGTGTGTGTGTGTGTGTGTGTGTGTGTGTGTGTGTGTGTGTGTGTGTGTGTGTGTGTGTGTGTGTGTGTGCTAGTGTTGTCAGGATCTCAGAATTTATTTATTTTATACTGTGTGTGTGTGTGTGTGTGTGTGTGTGTGTGTGTGTGTGTGTGTGTGTGTGTGTGTGTGTGTGTGTGTGTGTGTGTGTGTGTGTGTGTGTGTGTGTGTGTGTGTGTGTGTGTGTGTGTGTGTGTGTTAGGAGGTGATTACTGCCACTCTTGACCTTGAGGATGTGCGTAGCTACAGAGGAGAAGTGTGCCAGCCAAACATGGTGAGTCCCTGCGACTGTGTGATGTACAGCACTGCAGACGTATGGCCTGCATCGGAGACAAACTGCAGTTGTATTGCGCCTTTCCAGTCCACTCAGTGCTTTTTCAAATACAGGTCAGCATTCACACACACCTGCTCATCAGCAGTGATAAACATTCACACACACTGTTAGCCATTCCCATACTGAGGTTCAGTATAGGGCCCAAGGACACTTCCACATGTTGGCAGGTGGAGATCGAACCATCGACCCTCGGTTTGATGGACGATCACTCTAAACCCCTTTCGCCCAACCCTCAGTGATTTCACGTAATTTTTATTTTCTTCCATACCTCTGAAGCCCACCATGTTGTGTTTAATTTGTCCAATATCAGCCTCAGCTAACATGCTGAATAAAGATAGTGAATGTGACTATTCACTGTATACTGCAGCATATTTACATTGTGACTGGGGCATATTGGCATGCTAATGTTTGCTAAAGGATTTTTTAATTTGTGATAGCCAAAGGTATAATAAGTAACATTTTAGCATTTCTACAGCAACTTCCTCCATATCCTCTCACTCCCAATGTTTCTGTGTTTTAGGAAAGTGAACCTAAACCTTGCCACAGGGTCAAGGTTGACTTCTCATTATCCAGTGGTGACGATATCTACCTTCCCACACACCAACCGATAACATGGAACTTTCACACACCAGAGGAGGAGATCAGGTACACATGCATACACCTCATCTGGTACAAAATATGTATTTCATTCTGAAAAGAAAAACATTATAATCGAGTAGCTTCTGAAATGGCACATTACAGAATCCAAGTGCAAAAGTCTAAAATGCTGACATCTGTGTTCTTCAGTCTAGGGCCGGCCTGCTGGCTGTGGGACTACCTGAGGAGGAGTGGACAGGTGAGGAGGAACACTGAAATAAGATGCTGCTGTACCGTTGTGATTGTCCCATCTGATCTTGATCTTGGATCATTAGGCGTTAAAAAGCTCTGGAACTACACTGAACAAAAATATAAACGCAACACTTTTGTTTTTGTCCCATTTTTCATGAGATGAACTCAAAGATCTAAAACATTTTCTATATATAATAATCTAATAACCTAATAACCATTTCTCTCAAATATTGTTCACAAATCTGAAAAGATCTGTGATAGTGAGCACTTCTCCTTTGCCGAGATCATCCATCCCACCTCACAGGTGTGGCATATCAAGATGCTGATTAGACAGCATGATTATTGCACAGGTGTGCCTTAGGCTGGCCACAATAAAAGGCCACTCTGAAACGTGCATTTTTGCTTTATTGGGGGGGTCTGGGGGGGGGGTCCGAAAACCAGTCAGTATCTGGTGTGAGGGTTAGGGGTAGGGTTAGGGTTAGGGTAATGTTGTGAATCGAGTGGCCCATGGTGGTGGTGAGGTTATGGTATGGGCAGGCGTATGTAATGGACGACGAACACAGGCCACTCGATTCACAACATTACCCTAACCCTACCCCTCACACCAGATACTGACTGGTTTTCGGACCCCCCCAGACCCCCCCAATAAAGAAAATATGCACATTTCAGAGTGGCCTTTTATTGTGGCCAGCCTAAGGCACACCTGTGCACTAACCATGCTGTCTAATCAGCATCTTGATATGCCACACCTGTGAGGTGGGATGGATTATCTCGGCAAAGGAGAAGTGCTCACTATCACAGATTTTTTCAGATTTTTTAATCTTTTGAACAATATTTGAGAGAAATGGTTATTTTGTGTATATAGAAAATGTTTTAGATCTTTGAGTTCATCTCATAAAAAATGGGAGCAAAAACAAAAGTGTTGCATTTATATTTTTGTTCAGTGTAAGAAGCTGTTAGACGCTGATGTGTAATGGTTGTGATGTGTGCTGCAGGCTGGCTTCCTGTTGCCTCTGAGTGGAGGTGTGGACAGCTCCTCCACCGCCTGCATCGTGTACTCCATGTGTGTGCTGATCTGCCAGGCCATACAGGACGGCAGTGAGTCATTTGCCTTCACTTCACTGTAGTGTACACCTTCTCATTCTCTCAATGCAACTATTGACACACATCATTCGGTAATTCTATTCTATGTATGCAGTGACTGATTTAAAGATATGAAAACCATTTTACAAAAGCACACACATCCAGGATAGGTGCGGGACAGAAGAAGACAGAACAAATAAACCCTGCAAATTAGATTATGCTTAGATTATCTGTTAATAAACCACCACTGTCTTTAAAATATGAAAATAGGCCAAGCAGCATCTTAACAACACTGCATTTAATTATGTTTTCATATTACTTTTTTGGGGATGAATGGGGATTTTCTTTGCCATCTGTTCTTCCTGCACTTTGAATCTACACACACAGTTGAGGCCTAAATGATTAGCCCCCCAGGAGTTATGGAACATTTTCCTAAAATTCTTCCCAATGTTTCCAACATTGATAACACTTGATATAATCAAACATTCACCAGTGCTATTTAGTAGCTTTTGGTACATTTTGGAAGATAAAATAAGTTTTTAGGCTTGCTGTATATCAAATATAGTGAAAAATGGGTTGGTCAAAAATATCACAACTCCCTCGCCCCTCTGCTGTTCTGCTGTTCTGCTCCCTCCGCTGAAATTATGAATGAAAAGCGTATAGTAATCATAGATAACACGGCAGGGTCCGTGACAGTTTGTTTTCATCTGATTTCAAATAAACAAAGTCTTTGTTTTTAGAATATTAAACTTGTTTTGCCAAATTCAGATGATAAAAACAACTTGTAAGCTTGTAAAGGCATAATTACAAGAGGCAACTTAACGTCACAGCAGGCATAACAACAGCCGGTGTTTCTTGTGAGGGTTTCCCCCGGGAAACAAACACAATACACACAAACGCGTCACAGATTATTTTGCGGTATTTGAAATCATGTACGCAGCTCGCGACGTAACTAGGAGTCTAGTGGATGGTATCAGTACTTTTATTATTAATTACGTTGTTTATAAATTAATGCGGCCCCCCGACCGCCATTTGCCCATCCCTGCTCTACGGCATACCATCCAACCTCCTCAATAAACTCCAACATATCCAGAAATCTACTGCTCGCCTCCTCACCCACACCCGCACCCGAGACCACATCACTCCGTCCTCCAGAACCTCCACTGGCTCCCCGTCCGTCAAAGAATCAACTTCAAAGTTCTCATGATTACTCACAAAGCCCTCAACAATCAGGCCCCCCTACCTCACAGACCTGCTGCACCACCACGCTGCCTCCGCTCATCAGAAGCCAACCTCCTATCCATCCCCACCCGCATCAATCACCGGACTTGGGGGGACAGAGCCTTCTCCGTCGCTGCCCCCTCCCTCTGGAACTCACTCCCACAACCCATCAGAGACTGCACTGACCTCACCACCTTCAACACACTCACCTCTTCAATCTGGCTTTTAATGTGTGATTGTTTTTGTTTTATTTGACTTTAACTTTAACTATATATATTTATTTGTTGTTCTTTTCTTTTCACTATATCTGTAAAGCGTCTTTGAACATCTGTAAAAGCGCTAACAAAATAAATCTATTATCATTATTAGATAATTATTATTATAATAATAATAAGCTTGCCACGGAGCCCGGCCGGGCCCAGCCCGAAAAGGCAACGTGGGCAACACCTCCGCTTCTCCGTCCCGCGGGCCCACCACCTACGGGAAACAACGATGGGGTCGGGTGCGCTGCCAGAAGGGTGGCAGTGAAAGCGGAGGGTCTCGAAGGACCAGACCCGGGCGACAGAAGCTGGCTTTGGGGACGTGGAACGTCACCTCTCTGGGGGGGAAGGAGCCGGAGCTTGTGCGGGAGGTGGAGCGGTACCAGTTGGATCTGGTTGGGCTCGCCTCTACGCACAGCGTCGGCTCTGGAACCTTACTTCTGGATAGGGGTTGGACGCTATTCTTCTCCGGAGTTGCTCAAGGTGTGAGGCGCCGGGCGGGTGTGGGGATACTCACAAGTCCCCGGTTGGGTGCTTCGTTGTTGGAGTTTACCCCAGTGGACGAGAGGGTCGCCTCCCTACGCCTGCGGGTTATGGGGGGGAAAACTCTGACTGTTGTGTGTGCTTATGCACCCAACAGCAGTTCAGAGTATTCGGCCTTCTTGGAGACCCTGGAAAGAGTCCTGTATGGGGCTCCTGAAGGGGACTCCTTAGTCTTGCTGTGAGACTTCAACGCACATGTGGGCAATGATGGAGACACTTGGAGGGGCGTGATTGGGAGGAACGGCCCCCCTGATCTGAACCGGAGTGGTGGTTTGTTACTGGACTTCTGTGCTAGTCATGGATTGGCCATGACAAACACCATGTTCGAACATAAGGATGCTCATAAGTGTACGTGGTACCAGAGCACCCTAGGCAGAAGGTCCATGATCGATTTTGTTATCGTATCATCGGACCTGAGGCCGTATGTTTTGGACACTCGGGTAAAGAGAGGGGCGGAGTTGTCAACTGATCACCATCTGGTGGTGAGTTGGGTCGAGTGGCGGGGGAAGCCTCTGGATAGACCTGGTAAGCCCAAACGTGTAGTTCGGGTGAACTGGGAACGTCTGGAGGAGGCCCAAGTTCAGGAGGCCTTCAACTCACACCTCCGGCGGAGCTTTTCGTGCATTCCTGTGGAGGTTGGGGACATTGAACCAGAGTGGTCGGTGTTCAAAGCCTCTATTGCCGAAGCCGCGGCGGGGAGCTGTGGTCTCAAGGTCCTAGGTGCCTCAAGGGGCGGTAACCCTCGAACCTCCTGGTGGACACCGGTGGTCAGGGAAGCCGTCCGACTGAAGAAGGAGGCCTTCAGGGATTTGTTATCCCGGGGGACTCCCGAGGCAGTTGCAAGGTACCGACAGGCCCGAAGGGCAGCAGCCTCATCCGTGGCCGAGGCAAAGCAGCGGGTGTGGGAGAAGTTCGGAGAAGACATGGAGAAGGACTTTCGGGCGGCACCAAAGTTGTTCTGGAAAACTGTCCGACACCTCAGGAGGGGGAAGCAGAGAACCATCCAAGCTGTGTACAGTAAGGATGGGACGTTGTTGACCTCAACTGATGGAGTGTTGGGGCGTTGGAAGGAACACTTTGAGGAACTCCTGAACCCGACAACTCCGCCCTCTATGTTAGAGGCAGAGCTGGAGTATGAACACCAATCTCCCGGGGGGAGGTCACTGAGGTCGTCAAACAACTCCACAGTGGCAAAGCCCCGGGGGTGGATGAGATCCGCCCGGAAATGCTGAAGGCTCTGGGTGTTGAGGGACTGTCATGGTTGACACGTCTCATCAACGTTGCGTGGAAGTCGGAAACAGTACCGAAGGAGTGGCAGACCGGGGTGGTGGTCCCCCTTTTCAAAAAGGGGGATCAGAGGGTGTGTGCCAATTACAGAGGCATCACACTACTCAGCCTCCCCGGGAAAGTTTACTCTAAGGTACTCAAAAGGAGGGTCAGGCCGATTGTCGAACCTCAGATTGAGGAGGAACAATGCGGATTCCGTCCTGGTCGTGGAACGACGGATCAGCTTTTTACTCTCGCAAGGATCCTGGAGGGGGCCTGGGAGTACGCTTATCCGGTCTACATGTGTTTTGTAGACTTGGAGAAGGCGTATGACCGAGTTCCCAGGGAGTTACTGTGGGAGGTGCTGCGGGAGTATGGGGTGAGGGGGTCTCTACTCAGGGCCATCCAATCTCTGTACTCCCAAAGCGAGAGCTGTGTCCGGGTCCTCGGCAGGAAGTCGGACCCATTTCCGGTGAGGGTTGGCCTCCGCCAGGGCTGCGCTTTGTCACCAATCCTGTTTGTAATATACATGGATCGGATTTCGAGCCGTAGTCGTGGGGGGGGGGGTCTGCAGTTCGGTGGACTAAGGATTGCACCACTGCTTTTTGCAGATGATGTGGTTCTAATGGCTTCATCGGTCTGCGACCTTCAGCACTCACTGGATCGGTTCGCAACCGAGTGTGAAGCGGCTGGGATGAGGATCAGCACCTCCAAATCTGACGCCATGGTTCTCAGCAGGAAACCGATGGACTGTCCACTCCAAGTAGGGAATGAGTCCTTACCCCAAGTGAAGGAGTTCAAGTATCTCGGGGTCTTGTTCTCGAGTGAGGGAACAATGGAGCGTGAGATGGGCCGGAGAATCGGAGCAGCGGGAGCGGTATTGCAGTCGCTTTACCGCACCGTTGTGACGAAAAGGGAGCTGAGCCAGAAGGCAAAGCTCTCTGTCTACCGGGCCATTTTCGTTCCTACCCTCACCTATGGTCATGAAGGATGGGTCATGACCGAAAGAACGAGATCGCGGATACAAGCGGCCGAGATGGGTTTCCTCCGCCGGGTGGCTGGTGTCTCCCTTAGAGATAAGGTGAGAAGTTCGGTCATCAGGGAGGGACTCGGAGTTGAGCCGCTCCTCCTTCGCGTCGAAAGAAGCCAGTTGAGGTGCTTCGGGCACCTAGTTAGGATGCCACCTGGGCGCCTCCCTAGGGAGGTGTCAGAGCTGGTTGATGTCGCCAGGGAAAAGAAAGTTTGGGGCTCTCTGCTGGAACTGCTACCCCCGCGACCCGACCACGGATAAGCGGGAGAAGATGGATGGATGGATGGATAAGCTTTAAAAACATTGCCTTTTTTTCTATTTCTCTTCTGAGGATCTCATTTATCTCCCCCCTTGTTTCCTTAATTTGTTGTAATGCCGATTGATTTGTCTCCATTTCTCTCCATTTTTCTATTTTGTGTTTGTATGTGGCAAGCCAGGCCTTTTTTTGTGATGCTGTTAGGGCGATCAGCTTTCCACGGAGAACAGCCTTCAAAGCATCCCACAGTAGCATATAGAGAGGCGAAGTCCCTTCCCTTCCGGTTGAGCTCCATGGGACCTTATTTCTGAAAAGTTATGCATTGAAGTCAATGGAGAGAGAAAGATTATCTTTCGATCCCGTTTGAATTGTGCCAACACGTCCAGAAGAATGTCATGCAAAGCTGCCTGCCTTCCTTTCTCTCTGAACTGCCTGGTCTTTTTAATGTTTAATGTCAACCATTTGTGCAGATAGCATGAAGTACAAAAGATCGGCGATCGCCGATGCTAGCGTTAGCATTTCTCCCCCGGGCTTAAGTTGTGTATTATAGAATGATCACACCGATGTGACAGTACTCTTCAAAGGGTTCACGAAATATGACTACTACTGTACTCTTACTGTTTAACATCTTGGGTTACTTAATGTTACTTCATGTTAAGGCTAATAAAAATGACACGGCTGTAATGCTAACTAACGTGCTAGCTACTAGCTAGGTAGCTAACTTGTTCCAGCCACTCCTGGTCCTTTCATCAGACGGGAAGCGAAAGAACGAGCAAGACCCAATGCTGCTATGATAACAACCTGGTACTAAGCACACAAGCATCTTGTTAAAGTTATCTTATCTCAGCCAGCGCCATATAGATAGATTCTATCTATCTATATGGCGATAGATAGAATCTATCAGCGCCATATAGATTCTATCTATATGGCGCTGATCTTAGCCATCTCTTAGTGGAGGAAAACAGTTATGACATCATCTGGGATTTGTAGTCTTTCTAGTTGTGTATTTTTCATAGTCTCACTGTATATTTTAACAGTTTTACGACAAACTGTGAAATGGAAATTATTATTTAAGATTGACATACATCATATGTGTAATTCGTAGCACAATTCAAACGGGATCGAAAGATAATCTTTCTCTCTCCATTGACTTCAATACAAACTTTTTCCGAAATAAGGTCCCATGAGTCCCACCGGAAGGGGAGGGACTTCGCCTCTATACATTTACCAATGTCACCACTGCATTTTCAAGTTTTCCTTTCACTAATACATATCGTCCCTCTTTGTCCCTAACTTCTTTATGGAGTTCAAATTGAACTGCATTTGAAATAAGGATAGCCACTCCCCTCTTCTGACTAGGTTTGTAAGAACTATAGAATGTATTTTTAATTTGTCATACTCCTGTTGAGGCAGATGAGTTTCTTGTAAAAATAGTACTTGGGCCTTTTCTTTTTTCAATTTAGCCAGGACCTTGCTCCTTTTTAACTGGATTATTCATCCCATTTACATTAAGTGACACCAATTTTATATTATTGTACGGCATTTAAATTACCCAATCCTTTCCATTCACAAAACTCCAGACAACTGAAAACTACACAGACCTGAACATCTGGTCTACATGTAGTGAACGTAGAACGTAAAAAGAAAAACGTAGACTTCCAAGGTAGGGTGATTCCTCGCCACAATAAATCCCCGTTGGCAGGAAGAGGGGAAAGCCCCCTCACTAGAGGTGAAACACGCAATCTCACAATTCCTAGTAGTCCAACGGCACCCGATAACAATTATATAATCCAAATGAAGTTGTGACAAATATATACAGTGAATATATAATATGAATATGTTAGTCTCGGGAGGGATCCGCGCTGCAATGTCTTGGTCTGGTGGAGACGCTCCATCTCCAGGTACAGCTCCGAAGCGTTGTGGTCTGGTATCTCCACGGAGAAACCTCTCCTCCTCAGGAGGCTGCATCTGGCGCACTGTCATATGTGCCTGTTCCCGAGTCCCAGTGAATGCGCATGCTGTCGAGAGGTGTCTGGAAACGTATAGGTTTCTCCTTAAGGACCCTCTTTATTCCCACGTACGCCTTGCGCTTCAGGACGACCTCTGTTGCATAGTCGTGATTGAACGATAGACGTCGCCCTTCCATCAGTATCTTTTTTTTCCAGGCTTTTTTCAGTACCACCCCTGCGAAATGAACCATTGTAGACCATGGTAGAACATGGTTAATTTAACCATGGTATAACCATGGTAGAACATGGTTGGGATATGGCACCACAGTCAACCATGGTAGAGCACTGATATAAACCATGGTCTACCATGGACATAAACCATGGTCTACCAGACTGGAAATAATATAAATTCATACAAGCTTTTCAATAGTTTCAAGCATTTAATTTTAAAATATTTGTATAGATCATGTTAATTGCACTTAATTTCATCTACAGTACACTGTCACTCTATAGTTGCACACACACTCATTAAATGCTCATTAAACAGTTGGTGAAAATGTAAAGACTATTTTATATACTTTCACCAGGTGACGGTGCCTGCATGAGCCTCATTAGAATGATTGTCGACCATGGTTTCTGTAGACCATGGTTTCTTGAGATGACATTGTGACCATGGTAGGTTGACCATGGTAGACCATGGTTTCTTCCCCATGGTACTGTGACCATCATGGTATTTTGTGGTCAACCATGGTATTACCATGGTTGGCAATGGAATACCATGGTGACCATGGTCACATGGTCAACCATGGTTACGTTTCGCAGGGGCATTTCTTTGGTGGTAAACTCCAGAAAGTTCACCACTATGGAACTAAAGCGAGTTCGATTTTCAAAAGTTGATCCACAAAGTCAGACATGGAGTTACCTTCCTTCTCTTCGGGTACTCCATACATGCACATATTATTTCTCCTGGATCGACCTTCCAAATCCACTAGTTTCCCCTGCATGGCTCTCTGTTCTTTCATTGATTTAATCAAGGCATCTGACATAGCCATGTTTACTGTCTCCGCCTCATCGATTCGTTCCTCCGCTTCTTTCAGCCTCGTTTCGTGGGCCTGGGTTAGCGCGGAGTTTGCAGAACGTTTTTGGTACATTTCCTGCTTCATATCTTCGAGTTCAGATTTCATGTCTCCCTTGATTTCTTTTTTAAGTTTGTTTAAGTCCACTTTATGCTCAGCCCTGAAATCGCATATTTCCTGGAGCACTGAGCATGGTGTCTGCCGAGTCCTGTTGTGAGCTAACGGAGCTTTGAGCGTCTTCCATCTCCGGTGAATTCTGTCTTTCTAGTTTGCCACCTTTCTTTTGACGTCTAGTTCTCTTTCCCCCTCTCATTCCAATAAAATTACATCGATTTGTATATTACTTGGCGAGTTAAGGGGATTGGTTTCATCAGGCATGATATAATTTAGTATCATTCGCATAACAGTGAAAATGTACCGAGTGATTCCTTATAATATTGCACATAAACAAGATTCTTCAAGCGTAGTGGAACGCCATATCCTTTCATGTTGTCTTGACTTTTGCCTTATTTTGCGGGTTTCGCCATTATGCCATGGAGCTAGTCTTTGTTTTTTTTATAAGATTCCTCCCTTTTCCCTCCCCTCTCTCAGAAAGCCAGGTGCTGGAGGACGTCCGCAGAGTGGTAGGGGAGGACACCTACTGTCCCCAGAGCCCTGCAGAGCTGTGTGGTCACATGTTCACCACCTGCTACATGGCCAGTGAGAACTCCTCACTGGACACATGCAGCCGGGCCAGAGAGCTGGCGAATCAGATCGGCAGGTAGGCGGGACTGCACCTACAGGGCTTTCTTAGAATACATTGTGAGATGCTACGTGCTGTAGCAACTAATAAGTGATGCAAATATGAGTTAATGTTATCACAATCACTGTCATAATACTAGAGTGTGATATAAAAAAATATGCCTAAGTAAATGTCTTTTTTTGAAGTTTTATCAATTGTATGCAATGGGCAGAGATTTAAAGCATACTGAGGAAAAAAGAAAATGTTGGAAAATAACAATGTCTATGTCGAAGTGTAACCTTCTTGCAGTGAGACATGAAAGTGTTATCATCTAACTCTAACTTATGAGCGGATTTCTTTTAGTAACAAGAAACTAAAAAGCTGTATGTTTGGTATAACAATATTTCCTTTACATGAACAATGACAGGGGACGGATGAGTTACCGACCGACCGAATTTATCTTAAATTCAACCGAATTTAAGATAAATTGGAGTAAAGATTCCAGGAGCAAATTGTAAGACTACTGCCTCACAAGAAGGCTGAACAGGATACAAAAAATACAGTCTGAACATCATATATATTATCTTTTCAATCTATTTTTATTTATATCTTTATAAACAAGGACCGTGTATAGAATAACATTCATCTCAAAAACAGAAGAGATGGTTTATCGTACCATAGGTTAAACATCATTATTAATACAGGCCATTATATCATTATCATTTTGTATTAGGGAGTCTAATAATTTCCTGTAGAGTTTTTATTTCTTTTAAACATAAATATGTGTTCCCGGTGTGTAAGGAGACTCACTAAGTGTCAGAAAATAAAACCCTCTCTCTTTTCCTCCTTACCCACATCTCTAAAAACGGGGGTACAATGGAGCTGATCCACATTTGCTGCTTCATATCGACATTACTAAAATGTGGGCTGGTTTTACGTTGAACTCCTTTCGTCCCCATACACAGTCGCTAGCTGAAGCCCCTCCCTCAGCTGTGTGTCTGTGTATTCAGCAGGATGTCTATGAGAGACCCTTAGAGTAAAGTTTAACAACAATATAAATATATATAATACATATAATGGCACTGTTCTAGCGGTAAACACTGAATAAAGAACATGTCAAGCTATGTGCTGTATCAGAAACAATGCACGACTTGTTTTGGAAGTAATATGGTCTGTGTTTACATTAGCAAGCATCGCTAACACTCAGAGCTAACCTGTACTGGAGAGAATACGTGTAAAGAAGCCAGATATAAAAAGGTACTGTCCTTGTAGTAAACCCGCGAGAGAGAAAGCGTTTGAGCTCCATACTGTTTCAGAAATAATGCTTGATGTGGTTTGGAACATACTATGGCGTTTAATCATGGCAGCGTTTAGCTGAATCAGCACTTTATTAACAGGGGCTGTTTTGCTCAAAATACCAAACAGATCACCAATTGTAGCATGCGTCATACCCCTCTATAGAGTGGTGCAGTGACGAGTCCTAAAACCAGGAAGTGAGTTAGCATTTTACCACTACCGGTTCCCTCGTCTCAGAGAACCATGCGCAGTTTGCTTCCGGGTAAATACGTCATCCCTGCACCACTCTATAGAAGGGTATGACGCATGCTACAATGGGTGATCTGTTTGGTATTTTGAGCAAAACACTTCAGAGACATGTTTTGTATAGATATGGTCCTATAATATGTTGTTCAAATAAGGCGTAATAGGTGAGCTTCAAAGTTGCTTTGAAATAAACATGTCATCCTTTCATCTCTTGGTCTGCAGCACACACATGAATATTAACATAGATATGGCGGTGAAAGGCATTCTGGGTATCTTCTCCGTGGTTACTGGAAGCTGGCCAAAGTTCCGCGCTTATGGAGGCAGCCCCAGAGAAAACCTGGCTCTGCAGAACGTCCAGGTCAGACCCTCTCACACTGAGTTTCTCACCACTCCGCATACTGCATTCATTTTTTCCTTTACACAATTGATTGCTTTTCACTCGTGGTGTCTGTTAAGCTTTTTCCATCTATAAGTATAAGCAGTGGGGATGGGTATCGAGAACCGGTACTAAGTCAGTACCGGTACCTGATTGGACGGTATTGGTATACCGTTAAGCCGCTGGACAAACGGTGCTGCTATCGGCATATGAATCACGCTACTTCCTTAGTTTAAACAATTCTGGTTGGTTGGGAACCCTCATCCCGTGTGACGTATCCGGTGTGAGTACCACTCTGATTGGCCACTGTGAATGCCACTCGTCATCTCTCCTAACAGCGCTCTTATTATTGTGAGACTCCCGGGGACAGACCATAGCAGGGGCAGACACAACGTCTTGCTAGAAACAGCGTCTCAATGCTTCTTAACATTTAACAACCTATTAATGATGCATACCCACTTAACGGGAAGAAACTCAGCTAACAGACGATATTAACCATTTGACCCACACGGAACAGAAGTCCAACACCAAGAGTCTAAATCAACACTTAGCGAACTTCCATCATTACAATTATAAATAATAAACACAATAAATGGATTATAATTGTTAGCCGACCGGAGCTTCTGGTTTAGGAGGTGCCCTAATTACCACCCCCCTTCCAGAGACACACTGTCAAACTCACTCATACCTGCTTGGTATGACATTGAAAAAGTTACATTAAATAATAAATACAAATAAATTACAATAAAATGACTATTGTTTAATCTTCACATCTTGTAATCATGTCTATAATTTTGAGCACCAAATTATTGAAAAGTATCGAAAAATACCGGTATCGATCAAATCCTAACAATACCCATTCCTAATAAGCAGTGTCTATCCAGGCTGTGTACCCACCAGGGGGAGTTTCTCCCGCACACTGTGAAGGACATGAACACTCAGAGACAGTGATGATATAATGATTGTTTTGACTAAGATTTAAGGAGCCACAGAAATGTCTCATCTTTAAAAGAAGTGTGTGTGTGTGTGTGTGTGTGTGTGTGTGTGTGTGTGTGTGTGTGTGTGTGTGTGTGTGTGTGTGTGTGTGTGTGTGTGTGTGTGTGTGTGTGTGTGTGTGTGTGTGTGTGTGTGTGTGTGTGTGTGTGTGTGTGTGTGTGTGTGTGTGTGTGTGTGTGTGTGTGTGTGTGTGTGTTGGCAGGCTCGGGTCCGAATGGTCCTGGCCTACCTGTTTGCCCAGCTGGGCCTGTGGGCCCGGGGGAGGCCGGGGGGACTGCTGGTGCTGGGTTCAGCCAACGTAGATGAGAGGTATTACGTGTGAGAAAATAAATGCTGCTAAAACCCATATTTCCAAACCACATCACAATAATGAATCGTGAATGCACATACAGTCCACACTGTCCAGTTCTATATTATATTAGTGTAATTAAAAAAAGTTTATGATGAATAGGACAGACCAATAAAATGTGACGTACAGAACCTGACATGATACATTTCATCCTCTTTGAATAGGGGTGCCCACACTTTTTCAGCTTGGGAGCTACTTTTAAAATGACCAAGTCAAAATGATCTACCCACGTTAAGAATGCTAAACATATACCTTGTGTTGGTGTACCTTGCATAACTGCATGAACCCGTATGGCACAATACAACTCGGTACATGTTTGGTCATTACGTCAATTGTAGACCCTTTCTTGGTAACACTTTATATTAAGGTACACAAAATAACCATCAACTTGTTAATTAACATGCATATTAGCAGTATATTGGCCCTTTATTAGTCATTATAAAACACTTATTAATGCCTTATTCTACATGACCGTATTCTACAAGTACTAAGCCATTAGTTGAGAGTTTTTCCTCGATAACCCTCTAATTAGTGCTGATTTGTTGCAAGTAAGGAAGTTGTTGAACATGAGTTCTGGTCTTAATATGCTCTGCTCAATATGGGCCTGATAAGGCAGAAGTACCACAAGAACAGTAATTCTCCCATAATAACACTTAACAAATATGATCTCTTCTTATGTAACAAGACATGTAACTTTAAGTGTTAATTGTGTCTAAATAACTCAAAATTAGGTATTTATATCCAAGAACATGTTCCCTATTCTAAAGTGAAGTCTTGTTCATAACCAATAAGCTAGTAGTTTGACTCTAATTAGGTATTGTTATGGAAATCTGAGACCCAACTCTGTGGAGAGCACAAGTCAAAGTGATCAAAACAAATAAATGGTGAATCAGACAGAGTTGTCTTTGTGGTTATTTATTTGAAGCTTCAAATACATAAGATACAATAAAAATAGACACAGGTCTCACAGAGCATAGAATAGTCTGTGCGAGTGTGCGCCATACAATGTGGTAGCAAAGCTTATATAGAGAAGGAGTGGGAAGCTCAGAAAGCTGTCTTCAGCGGGAGATAGCATAACGGTCCCAGAGTAGGGAAGTTCTGGTGTGACTTTGTGTGAGTCTCAACCCAGGAGCCAAAGCAGCTCTGTGGCCTTGAAGCGCCTGGGAATAAACCCACAGTAGAGTATGAGAAGAAAACAGCACATCTCAGGAAATGATATAGGTGTTTTACAATGGTTTGAGAAGCATTTGGTTTAAGCATATAAGGATATAATAAAAATGTCCACTACAGTATTTATATCTAAGAACATGTTCCCTATTTTAAAGTGAAGTCTTGTTCATAAGCAATAAGCAAGTAGTTGCAACAAATCAGCACTAATTAGAGGGTTATTGAGGAAAAACTCTCAACTAATGGCTTATTACTTGTAGAATACGGTCATGCAGAATAAGGCATTAATAAGTGTTTTATAATGACTAATAAAGAGCCAATATACTGCTAATATGCATGTTAATTAACAACTAGTTGATGGTTAATTTGTGTACCTTAATATAAAGTGTTTCCCCTTTCTTTAGTAGAATCGTATACATTGGAAGGCTAACGAGGCGATCAGCTCGCCGGTGAATAGCAGCTGGCGTGGAGAACTGCGTGTTAGGAAAGATGAGATCTCAGACTGGCTTACCGGTACGTCAATCAAGTGGCAAATGCCATCGTAAGGATGGATTTTTCAATGCCATGCGATCTACCCACACTACCTTTGCGATCAACGTATTGGGCACCCCTGACCTTGAACATAACAAACCAAACCAGGATAAAACGTCATAATTATTATTTTATTAACATCTGACGGTTTCTTTAACATAAATTAGCATAATTGTTCGAGGAAAATCTGCCCGTTTGCCCCTGCTGGCAAAACAAGATACAAAACATTTCTTTATTGTTTTTCCTCATGATATTTCATTCAAAATATTCACAAAAATATTACCTTTTCATTGAAGTAAAATTATTGAAAGAAAATAAAAAGTTGACTTTAAATAAATATTTTTGTCCAAACATGTGTGCCACAATTATTGGCATCCCTAGGAAATCCTATGTTTAAAATCTAACCGAAGTATATTTCCAGTCATATCTTACATTTTTAGGTTCACCTGTTTGATTAGGAACTCTTAATTGGTCAACCATGACTTCCTGTTTCACTGGGGTATTAATATGAGGTGACACAGGCCAAAATTCCCTTTGTCATTCATCACTATGGGAAAGACCCGAGAACACAGTGATGATCAGCGACGGAAAGTTGTTGAGCTGCACAAATTAGGAAATGGATATAAGAAAAGTAAGTGAAAATGAAGTGAAAATGCCCATTTCCACTATCAGGGCAATAATTAAGAAGTTTAAAGCAAGAGGAGATGTTAAGAATCAGCCTGGAAGAGGACGTGTGTGTACATTGACACCACACACAATGATGTGATGGTTCGACTGTCAAAAGAATCTCCAAGGATCACAGCTGGAGAATTGCAGAGGCTAGTTTAGTCTTGGGGTCAGAGTCTCCAAAACGACCATCAGACGCCACCTACATCACCACAAGTTGTTTGGGAGGGTTGCCAGAAAAAAGCCATTGCTGTCATTTAAAAACAAACTAAAGCGCCTACAGTTTGCCAAACGTTACTGGGACATTGAATTGGATAGGGTTATATGTCAGATGAGACCAAAATAGAGCTTTTTGGCAACAAACGTCAAAGGTGGGTTTGGACAGAAAGTTAGCCATACAGAAAAGCACCTTATACCCACTGTGAAGTATGGTGGTGGATCTTTGATGTTGTGGGGCTTTTTTTTCTTCCAAAGGCCCTGGACATCTTGTTAGGATACATGGTATCATGGACTCTATCAAATACCAGCAGATATTAAATGAAAACAGCCTCTGCCCGGACGCTTAAAATGGGCCGTGGTTGGACCTTCCAGGACAATGATCTGAAGCACACCTCAAAATCCCACGCAAGTCTAACTAAAAAAATGGCTTAGACCTCAGAGAGTTAAACTTGGGCCTGCAACCATAGTTTTACTGTTATGTACTGTTGGAAGCAGGCCTATTGTTTTTGGATATGTGTGGAGTTAGGTGGTCCGTGAGTGTTTTTTTATTGGTTAAGGCAGTGGTTCTGAAACTTTTTCTGTCAGGCCCCCCCTTTGGAGAAAAAAAAAAGTCGGCCCCCCCCCAACACAAATAGTCAGGCTCAGGCTGCGGCCACACGAGGACGAATTCGGTCGTTTGCGTTACTGTTTAGTGTCATATAGACCGTTCGGCCACACGAGGACGACCGAATACGGCACTAAACGACTGAGGAAACGATAACGGGTCCCAAGGTGGATAGAAAGGCATAGCAACTCTCTGGGGGGTCAAACGGCTCCGTGTGTACGCCCTATCCGAACATTTTCAGATCACTGATAGTGATTGCGCAATAGCCCCGCCTCTCCCCACCTCTTCTGCTCACCTCCGCTTACCCCGCGCCATTGCTGAAGTGTTTCGCCACCACCAACAACAACAACAATGGCGGATCGCAGAGTTGCTATCGTGCTCCGGACGCTATTGACCATGCTACAGTTGTTTGTGCAACATCTACAGCAATAATGATGAGGCAATAGCCCCGCCTCTCCCCACCTCTGCTGCTCACCCCCGCGTCAAAGTAAACTGCACCCTGAATTCAGATTATTTATCTTTCTCTCGATATGGACCTAAACGCGAGTGAAGTCTAATCTGACAGGACGGAGACACGCAGCTCTGCTCACCTGCAGCTCCTCCCGCTGCAGCAAAACACACACTTCAAGTCAGATCATCACCCTTAGCTATTTTAATTACCTCTCAAACTCCCTAAACTAGTTTATTTTTACTGTCGGCCGGGTCACTCATTACTGGATGAGCTGCTGCATGAGACAGACACTGGCGCTGTCCGAAGAGAGGGAGGAAAAAGAGAGGCTCCGTGTATTTTATTCTTATATTATATAGAGTCGTTATTCATTTGTTTTAAAGCTCAATAAATAACAAAGAAGACCTTTGACCGGCACTTTTATCATTTTGTCCGGAAGATTTAAACTTTAATACACGTTGACTGGCGAAAAACTCTGCCCGGTTCCCTCGGCCCCCACCACGGAGAATAAACAGAAGGGCAACCATGACAACCATGCTTCTTCGCTGCTTTTGTGGAGGAAGTTACAGCGCCACGTACAGGCTCCTGCATATGTACTGCAGCTTCTCCAGCGGTTGGAGCTAAACGGAGCGGTCTCGTGTGGGCAGACACTATCCGGATAACTATTGCGTGTGGACGGAATCTTGTTTGCGATTGTGTTTGCGTTAATCCTATGCGTTTAGCCGTTTTCGTCCTCGTGTGGCCGCAGCCTCAGTGGCGGCGCCAGAGATTTCTTTTGGGGGTGCTGTGGGGTAGCTTGACGTTTCATAGAGGGTGCTCAAACATTTAGGGTTTCCCATTAATGTACCGGGCGCTACAGTGGAATGTTCTACTGCAACAATCCCCACGCATATACACAACGTACCCGCGACTGTTACAATGAAGGCTCGATAATCAGCTCACGGCATATAGGTGTAAGCAGGGGTAAAGTGCTATTTTTGGGGAGTGGCCCTAACATAGGGGGGTCCGGGGGCATGTTTCCCCGGGAAGATTTATTTTTAAATATTGAAGTTAAATGCATCAATCTGGTGCACTTTGAGAGCAACATGAAGAGCATATGGATACCTCTCTCAACACCCAGATGAAACACAGATTTACTTTTTCTTTATGGATATTTTACAAATCACCCTTTTAAACTTTATTCTTGTTTTACTGTCATATAGTATTTCATAGCTGTTTTTCATTTATTCTCTTATTTCTTTATAACTTTAATGATCATATAAACGTGTGCCTCGGAAATAATTGTTTACATTAATGGTGACCAAACCGTTTGAGACCCACTGAGATAACCCTGAGAGTCCTTTAGTTCACTGAGTCTCTCAGTCTGACAGGACAGGACTCTCCTCCAGCTTGTTGTTGAAAAAACTCCTTATATCCGTTAGCGTAGCTCGCTAGCACCAGAAGCTAACAACAACGATCTCCAGTACCGGCGCGCTCTCTCTCGCTCGCGCACGCACACAAAATGGCTCGTTCCACACACACATAGAGCCGAGCTTTAATGAAACACAGAGACCCAGACGTAATAGTACTGTACTGTATCATATTATTTTCGAATCAATAACTTTTCAAATTATGATTATTTATTTATTTTATGATTTTTAATTTTTTTAATGATTTTTTTTCCTCCTGGTCTCTCGGGCCCCCCCCTGTCATGCCTCTGCGCCCCCCTGGGCACAACAAATAACAATAGTAATAATACATTATATTATTATAATAATACAAGCGAAGGAAGTTTCTCTTCTTTTTACATAGTAACTGTATGATTCACCATCGCAAAATCTGACATGACTCAGATTCAGATTGTACACATGCTACAGTGTTTGCCATGCAACAGGTCATCTTTGAATTTCTTATTTGATCAATGCTTCAGGGAAAATGTATGCTCAGCAACCAATATTTAAACACATACAGGCAAACACACATCCTGGTAGCTTACTTGGTAAATGTTTCATAGCCTCACATCATCATGGGGAGGTTAAGTGATTGCAGTGATAACATGCAAAAACCTGTTTCAGTTATAAATAAACATGCAGTGTTTTAAAGTCTGAGTTTGAAGGTTTATCCTCCTAAACCGGCCCTGTCATGTCATTAACGTACCTAAAACAACAGACCCCCCCCCCGTGCTTTTCTGTTAGCTTTCTGCTAACAGACGTTAGTATTTGGGGTTAGGAGGCTTTACATCAGAACTGTTCATTTGCTAAACAGTACTAATGAAACCATGTGAGCCTAGCTAAAGCCAAAGATAAATGTTCTTTTGTTTTGTAGAGAAATATCACAGCCAAATGTCTCTCCTGAATAACTCTTCCTGCTCAGTCTGACAGGCTACTTCACGAAGTATGACTGCTCCAGCGCTGACATCAACCCCATCGGAGGCATCAGCAAGACGGACCTGAAGAGCTTCCTTCTGTTCTGTGTAGAGCACTTCCATCTCCCCGCCCTCAGAGGGTAAGCTGTTAGCATTGAAAACACACACACACACACACACACACACACACACACACACACACACACACACACACACACACACACACACACACACACACACACACACACCTAACATAGGGAGGGGTTAATAGGCTAACCGTTCACTAAGCACTTCAGATGTACACGTAAAGGTACCTCCAGGATGTATGGGGAATATGTTAAAACACCAGCTTGAGAAACGTAATGGTGTTGCCAAGATTTGACATTAGATTCAAGATGTATTGTCATATCATATTCACAACGACGATATGGTAACGCCAGACAGAACAGTTTGTTGCTGGGGTGATGGGGGTCTTTGATAATCCTGAGGGCTTTCTTCCTGAGCCGCTGGGATCAGAGGTCCTCCATGGATGGCAGCTCCGTCCTGTAGAGTCTTGCGGTTGAGGGCGGTGCAACTGCCGTACCAGGCCGTGATGCAGCCAGACGGGATCCGCTCGTCTGTGGACCTGTTTGCTCTGCAGGCAGACTGCAGGGGGTCCAGAGAGCCAGGGAGGGAGGAGGGGATGAAGGTTTTGACTAACCGCTCAAAGCACTTCATGATGATGGAGGTGGGTGCTACTCGGCGGTAGTCGTTGAGGCTGGTGATTTTAGACTTTTTGGGGACAGGAACGATGGAGTGTTTGAAGCACGTGGGGACGACAGACTGCAGCCGGGGCCTGTTGGAGATGTCTGTGAACACCTCTGCCAGCTGACCTGCACACACCCTGAGAACACGCCATCAGGTCCAGGAGCCTGTGTGGGTCAACCCTTTTAAAGGATTTGCACACGTCTGCCCTGTCTAAAACAAGAGGGCAGGGCTCCTGGTCCTTCCCTGTCTAAAACAAGAGGGCAGGGCTCCTGGTCCTTCCCTGTCTAAAACAAGAGGGCAGGGCTCCTGGTCCTTCCCTGTCTAAAACAAGAGGGCAGGGCTCCTGGTCCTTCCCTGTCTAAAACAAGAGGGCAGGGCTCCTGGTCCTTCCCTGTCTAAAACAAGAGGGCAGGGCTCCTGGTCCTTCCCTGTCTATAACAAGAGGGCAGGGCTCCTGGTCCTTCCCTGTCTAAAACAAGAGGGCAGGGCTCCTGGTCCTTCCCTGTCTATAACAAGAGGGCAGGGCTCCTGGTCCTTCCCTGTCTAAAACAAGAGGGCAGGGCTCCTGGTCCTTCCCTGTCTATAACAAGAGGGCAGGGCTCCTGGTCCTTCCCTGTCTATAACAAGAGGGCAGGGCTCCTGGTCCTTCCCTGTCTAAAACAAGAGGGCAGGGCTCCTGGTCCTGCCCTGTCTATAACAAGAGGGCAGGGCTCCTGGTCCTTCCCTGTCTAAAACAAGAAGGCAGGGCTCCTGGTCCTTCCCTGTCTAAAACAAGAGGGCAGGGCTCCTGGTCCTTCCCTGTCTAAAACAAGAAGGCAGGGCTCCTGGTCCTTCCCTGTCTAAAACAAGAGGGCAGGGCTCCTGGTCCTTCCCTGTCTAAAACAAGAGGGCAGGGCTCCTGGTCCTTCCCTGTCTAAAACAAGAGGGCAGGGCTCCTGGTCCTTCCCTGTCTAAAACAAGAGGGCAGGGCTCCTGGTCCTTCCCTGTCTATAACAAGAGGGCAGGGCTCCTGGTCCTTCCCTGTCTATAACAAGAGGGCAGGGCTCCTGGTCCTTCCCTGTCTAAAACAAGAGGGCAGGGCTCCTGGTCCTGCCCTGTCTATAACAAGAGGGCAGGGCTCCTGGTCCTTCCCTGTCTAAAACAAGAGGGCAGGGCTCCTGGTCCTGCCCTGTCTAAAACAAGAGGGCAGGGCTCCTGGTCCTTCCCTGTCTAAAACAAGAGGGCAGGGCTCCTGGTCCTTCCCTGTCTAAAACAAGAGGGCAGGGCTCCTGGTCCTTCCCTGTCTAAAACAAGAGGGCAGGGCTCCTGGTCCTTCCCTGTCTAAAACAAGAGGGCAGGGCTCCTGGTCCTTCCCTGTCTAAAACAAGAGGGCAGGGCTCCTGGTCCTTCCCTGTCTATAACAAGAGGGCAGGGCTCCTGGTCCTTCCCTGTCTAAAACAAGAGGGCAGGGCTCCTGGTCCTTCCCTGTCTAAAACAAGAGGGCAGGGCTCCTGGTCCTTCCCTGTCTAAAACAAGAGGGCAGGGCTCCTGGTCCTTCCCTGTCTAAAACAAGAGGGCAGGGCTCCTGGTCCTTCCCTGTCTAAAACAAGAGGGCAGGGCTCCTGGTCCTTCCGTGTCTAAAACAAGAAGGCAGGGCTCCTGGTCCTTCCCTGTCTAAAACAAGAAGGCAGGGCTCCTGGTCCTTCCCTGTCTAAAACAAGAGGGCAGGGCTCCTGGTCCTTCCCTGTCTAAAACAAGAGGGCAGGGCTCCTGGTCCTTCCCTGTCTAAAACAAGAGGGCAGGGCTCCTGGTCCTTCCGTGTCTAAAACAAGAGGGCAGGGCTCCTGGTCCTTCCCTGTCTAAAACAAGAGGGCAGGGCTCCTGGTCCTTCCCTGTCTATAACAAGAGGGCAGGGCTCCTGGTCCTTCCCTGTCTATAACAAGAGGGCAGGGCTCCTGGTCCTTCCGTGTCTAAAACAAGAGGGCAGGGCTCCTGGTCCTTCCCTGTCTAAAACAAGAGGGCAGGGCTCCTGGTCCTTCCCTGTCTAAAACAAGAGGGCAGGGCTCCTGGTCCTTCCCTGTCTAAAACAAGAGGGCAGGGCTCCTGGTCCTTCCCTGTCTAAAACAAGAGGGCAGGGCTCCTGGTCCTTCCGTGTCTAAAACAAGAGGGCAGGGCTCCTGGTCCTTCCCTGTCTAAAACAAGAGGGCAGGGCTCCTGGTCCTTCCGTGTCTAAAACAAGAGGGCAGGGCTCCTGGTCCTTCCCTGTCTAAAACAAGAGGGCAGGGCTCCTGGTCCTTCCCTGTCTAAAACAAGAGGGCAGGGCTCCTGGTCCTTCCCTGTCTAAAACAAGAGGGCAGGGCTCCTGGTCCTTCCCTGTCTAAAACAAGAGGGCAGGGCTCCTGGTCCTTCCCTGTCTAAAACAAGAGGGCAGGGCTCCTGGTCCTTCCCTGTCTAAAACAAGAGGGCAGGGCTCCTGGTCCTTCCGTGTCTAAAACAAGAGGGCAGGGCTCCTGGTCCTTCCGTGTCTAAAACAAGAGGGCAGGGCTCCTGGTCCTGCCCTGTCTATAACAAGAGGGCAGGGCTCCTGGTCCTTCCCTGTCTAAAACAAGAGGGCAGGGCTCCTGGTCCTTCCCTGTCTAAAACAAGAGGGCAGGGCTCCTGGTCCTTCCGTGCCTCCACAGCCTGCTCTCAACACGTGCATGAACAGTGTTCAGCTCATCTGGGAGAGAGATGCGCACACACCGAGTCCGCTGCTCCTTTGTAGTCAGTCACTCTCCTTAGTCCCGCCCACATGTCAGAGCCTCTGAAGTCAGACTCTACCTTTTCTTTGTAGTGTCTCTTTGCACTGCTGTGTCATGTCATTCAGTTGACATGTATCCATAGCAGACATGCCTGCTGGAGCAGTTTGGGGTTAGGTATTGTAACTGCAGAAGAGTGATATAGCTGTGTCTGGAGGTCTGCTGCAGAGTTGAGTCAAAGCAGAAGTGTTTGTTGCTGGAATATATTGAACTAAAAGCTGACTTGGTGCGTGGTGTGACTCTGTGGCTCCACAGCGAGCTTCCTCTCCACAGTTCTTCAGCACTGTTCAGATAAACCTACCATGAAAACGATAGACTGTTCATTTCTTTGTAAGTGGGCAGACTTACACAATCTGCAAGGAATCAAATACTTATTTCCTCCACTGTATATAACACATCATTTGTTTGTTATCTTTTACTTTTAGATAATAATACTAATAATCAAGCTTATTTATTAGCACACTTTTCATTCGCGTAAACAAAACTCAAAGTGCTACAGAGTAAAAAGGGTGAAACAAAACAATTAAAACAATTAAAACAACAGAATAAAAGCAGTGACATTTATGCCGGCATGGCAACATGTGGGGGTTTAAGGCCTTTTGTAAAGCATCCACCGTCTGTGGTGTCCTCAGCTGGTTTGGGAGGGCACTCCACAGTCTGTGGTGTCCTCAGCTGGTTAGGGAGGGCACTCCACAGTCTGTGGTGTCCTCAGCTGGTTTGGGAGGGCACTCCACAGTCTGTGGTGTCCTCAGCTGGTTTGGGAGGGCACTCCACAGTCTGTGGTGTCCTCAGCTGGTTTGGGAGGGCACTCCACAGTCTGTGGTGTCCTCAGCTGGTTTGGGAGGGCACTCCACAGTCTGTGGTGTCCTCAGCTGGTTTGGGAGGGCCCTCCACAGTCTGTGGTGTCCTCAGCTGGTTTGGGAGGGCACTCCACAGTCTGTGGTGTCCTCAGCTGGTTTGGGAGGGCACTCCACAGTCTGTGGTGTCCTCAGCTGGTTAGGGAGGGCACTCCACAGTCTGTGGTGTCCTCAGCTGGTTTGGGAGGGCCCTCCACAGTCTGTGGTGTCCTCAGCTGGTTTGGGAGGGCCCTCCACAGTCTGTGGTGTCCTCAGCTGGTTTGGGAGGGCACTCCACAGTCTGTGGTGTCCTCAGCTGGTTTGGGAGGGCACTCCACAGTCTGTGGTGTCCTCAGCTGGTTTGGGAGGGCACTCCACAGTCTGTGGTGTCCTCAGCTGGTTAGGGAGGGCACTCCACAGTCTGTGGTGTCCTCAGCTGGTTTGGGAGGGAACTCCACAGTCTGTGGTGTCCTCAGCTGGTTTGGGAGGGCACTCCACAGTCTGTGGTGTCCTCAGCTGGTTAGGGAGGGCATCCACAGTCTGTGGTGTCCTCAGCTGGTTTGGGAGGGCACTCCACAGTCTGTGGTGTCCTCAGCTGGTTAGGGAGGGCACTCCACAGTCTGTGGTGTCCTCAGCTGGTTAGGGAGGGCACTCCACAGTCTGTGGTGTCCTCAGCTGGTTTGGGAGGGCACTCCACAGTCTGTGGTGTCCTCAGCTGGTTTGGGAGGGCACTCCACAGTCTGTGGTGTCCTCAGCTGGTTAGGGAGGGCACTCCACAGTCTGTGGTGTCCTCAGCTGGTTAGGGAGGGCACTCCACAGTCTGTGGTGTCCTCAGCTGGTTTGGGAGGGCACTCCACAGTCTGTGGTGTCCTCAGCTGGTTAGGGAGGGCACTCCACAGTCTGTGGTGTCCTCAGCTGGTTTGGGAGGGCACTCCACAGTCTGTGGTGTCCTCAGCTGGTTAGGGAGGGCACTCCACAGTCTGTGGTGTCCTCAGCTGGTTAGGGAGGGCCCTCCACAGTCTGTGGTGTCCTCAGCTGGTTTGGGAGGGCCCTCCACAGTCTGTGGTGTCCTCAGCTGGTTAGGGAGGGCCCTCCACAGTCTGTGGTGTCCTCAGCTGGTTAGGGAGGGCACTCCACAGTCTGTGGTGTCCTCAGCTGGTTTGGGAGGGCACTCCACAGTCTGTGGTGTCCTCAGCTGGTTAGGGAGGGCACTCCACAGTCTGTGGTGTCCTCAGCTGGTTTGGGAGGGCCCTCCACAGTCTGTGGTGTCCTCAGCTGGTTTGGGAGGGCCCTCCACAGTCTGTGGTGTCCTCAGCTGGTTAGGGAGGGCCCTCCACAGTCTCGGAGCAGCGGAGCAGAAGGCTCGGTCTCCCATGGTTTTCAGTTTGGTCCTGGGGGGAAGGAGGAGGTTTGTGGGGTGAGGGAGCATTTCCATGTATGCACTGATGAGTGAAGAGGGTGATGTTGTAGTCAATCCTGAGGTCGACCGGGAGCCAGTGCAGTGATTTGAGGATGGGTGTGATGTGTTCGTACGTCCGCACTCTCCTCAGGATCCTAGCAGCGCTGTTCTGGATGTATTGCAGCTTCTGGATGTTCTTGCTAGGAATCCCGATGAGAAGTGCGTTACGGTAGTCCAGCCTGGAGGAGACAAAGGCGTGGACAAGCTTTTCAGCATCTGGCAGACTGAGTGTGGGGCGGAGTTTAGCGATATTTCTCAGGTGGTAGAAGGAGGACTTGCATGTTTGTTTGATGTGGGCCTCAAAGGTCAGATTGGTAACCGTTGATGAGAGTGGAATGTTCTGACCGGAGAAGGTGATGCTGGTGATGGCGGATGAACGGACCTGGTGTGGAGAGCCAACGAGAATGGCTTCAGTCTTGGAGCTGTTTAGCTGGAGGAAGGTGTGCTTCATCCACACATGTGGTTATTGTGGATGAAGGCAGAGGTGCAGAGGGGGTTGGCTTGGCTCCGAAGTAGAGCTGTGTGTCATCAGCACAGCAATGGAACGATATTCCATGCCGGATGATGATGATGATGATAGTGACACATGTGTTACCAAGAACAAACTGCAGCACATGTATCCACAATGTTTATTTGAAGTACATGTTTGAATGTTGAGGTTTGCTGTGTGTTTCCTCTGCAGCATCCTGGCTGCTCCGCCCACCGCCGAGCTGGAGCCTCTGACAGGCGGCCAGGTGTCGCAGACAGATGAGGTCAGAACGGCAACGACATTTCTATAGATCTTTATAATAAAAGAACCAAACTTCCAATACTGCAGGTCAGCTGGTGAATAGCTGTTACAAATTATACTTCACATATTAGTCAATTAGGGAAGAAAAAAGACTTTAGAGGCAAATCATTGAAACATGTTTATAATGATTGGACTCTAGGCTAACTGAAGTTTTACAAACAGAGCTGGAGGAGAAGGAAGTAGTGTATTCCATTTGTTCACTTTTATGAAAGGAAAGATGAGTAGGAAAAGTCATTTTGTTTTTAATTCTGTAAAATACAAATAAGTATATTTGAAAGATTCAAGCCACTTAGAATCTGTAACAGCAGATGTTGATCTCCATAAGCAGCCACATATACATGTTTCATCCATCTCTCCCCGAACACCCCCAGGCAGACATGGGGATGACCTACTCAGAGTTGTCTGTGATTGGACGGCTGAGGAAGATCTCTAAGTGTGGCCCCTTCAGTATGTTCTGTAAACTCATCCACACGTGGAAGGACGTGCTCTCACCCACAGAGGTCAGTCAATACGTCACAGTGCGGGACATTTTTCTGTGTTGTGCCTTTTATTTATTTTTTATAAATTCAGACATATTAAAGAACAGCAGACAACTTCAGGCCCGGTGGGGGGGCCATGTCTGCGCCCTTTTGAACTTTGTTGTTATAACCATTTCAATTATTTAGAATAAACTGGAATAGTTGTAGCAACAACACTACATTCAAACGATGCTAGTTCTACAATAGGATCAGATAATACAATGCGATTTATAACTTTTTAGGAAAAGTTTAGGATTTTATCTCACATTTGTAAAAATATTACTATATTACTATTATATTACTATATTACTACTATATTTATAGAAAAATGTATTAATAACAGCTACACATGAATCAACCCGACAATGTTTGATAACTCTTAATCTTGCGGTATGATAACTTAATAATAAAGATTGATTATAATAATACTACTGATTAGAGATGCTCAGCCTAAATAACACAGTTGAGAGCTCATGACTTTAGCTGCTGGAGTTAAACTTAGCTTGATGGTGTCGGAGCTTTAAAGGTGTGAGAAACCTCTGCAGCCATACACTAATAATAATACAGATATTTAGCCTCATCAACATCAATGGACTGTCACCTTCTTCAGGTGGCCCAGAAGGTGAAGCACTTCTTCCGGATGTACTCGATGAACCGCCACAAGATGACCACAGTGACGCCGTCCTACCATGCAGAGAGCTACAGCCCCGACGACAACCGCTTTGACCTCCGACCTTTCCTCTACAACACACGCTGGACCTGGCAGTTCAGGTGCATCGACAAACAGGTATAAATAAGTGTCTCCACAGACAAGTGCCAGCATCTCTTCCAATCATTTACAACGAGGACTGAGTGCATGCCTCAAGAGAAAGCACGTCACCAAGCTGCTGTTTTGAGAGCGCACCGTTAGTTTGTGTGGGCGCTCCAAGTGCTTAAAGTTGCAAATATTTAAACAGCTCTATGGATGTAGAACGTGTGGTGAACCTCATTCGTACAAAGTGTGAGCATAAATACAAGCACTATCGTAAGACATAACTAAAACACTTGGGTGTGCGTCCCGATGCTAAGATTACCCCCGCTGAGTAAGTATTAATAGCATTAGCTGTATTGTTAAGGTACAACAAAGAATATCCATTAATTTGAGCTCAATTTTAGCGGACTATTTGAACTGTGTATCTATTACATTTTTGGATTCTTGTAGCACATTCCCGCATCGTTTCTGAACATCTTTAGATTACCAGTGGATTTAGTTAACGACCGACAGGTGTGTTCAAAGCTCCTCTCCCTTCTAGCCGTGATGTCACCCACTCTAAGGCTGGAGCCACACAGAGACGATAACGAAAACAAACCGAATTCGATATCAAAAAAGTCTTCCGTCCACACGAGACAGCTCGACCCGCTGGAGACGCTGTAGTACATATGCCGGGCCTGTAAGTGGCGCTGTACTTCCGCCACAAAATACACCAAAAGCAGCGAAGAAGACCCCCGAGCATGGTTGCCATGGTTGCCCTTCTGTTTATGCCCCGTGGTGGATTTAGCAACATGTAGTTCATGTAGTTCTCCATGTCCACTTGTTGCTGATGGTTGTGGTAGAGGAGCTGTAGATTCTGCACTAACATCTGTAGCATGTAGCTACTGACCATGCTACAGCAGTGAGCAGCGGAGGCGGGGCTATTGCGTCATCGTTATCAGGAAATTATCGTATGGGGCGTACACACGGAGCCGTTTGGCCCTCCAGAGCATTGCGTCCGCAGATCTACCCACCTTGGGACCCGTTATCGTTATCTGCGTTTCCCTGTCGGCCTCGTGTGGCGGAACCGTCTATAACAGCGGTTTTCAAAGTGTGAGGCGCGCCTCCCTGGGGGGCGCCAGAGAGCTTCAGGGGAGGCGCAGCGTGAGAAACAAATAACGAGAACAAGATGAGTACAGTGTGACTTGCACACTTTTGGCTGTCTGTGGAGACCGAGTTCCCCCAACTCGCCAAAAAGGCTGTAAAAGTGCTCATTCCCTTCACCTCCGCCTACCTGTGTGAGTGCAGGTGTTCCGCATTGACTTTGATCAAAAGCAAGTACCGGTCAAGGCTGCAGCCAGAGGATGATCTGTGTGTATTCCTGTCTACGTTGCATCCCCGCCAGAGTCCTGCTCGGGTCTGATTTTCAAGACCCGCCCCGTACCCGCAACGTGCAATACCGAACCCGCCCCGCCACCCGCACATATTGCCAATTAGTTCCGCAAACCGACCCGACCCGTCGGCACAAGAGCTGCAAACCGACCCGAACCCGCATATCCTATGAGCAGTGAAAACATGCAATGATTAACACGCGCAGTTACGTATTTGGCTCAAAAAGCGTGGGATGTTGGTTATTTTCTCCATCTCGGAACCAATAGCCTCCAGACGCTGGGTTTCGCTCTGGAGGGAGAGTTATTTACAATGCTGTATTCTCCGCTAGAGAGCTTCACCTCAGCCATTTGGAATGTGGCGCGCTCAGCAGCAGATTGATGCGCTGCGGAGGTTATGATTATGCGCGGTCCCGCGGGGGAGAGGTCTGAGGAATCTTTAAATATAAAATAATTATTATTTAAATATATTTATTATGCAACACCCACGACCGGAACTGCATCTTCTTTGTTTTACCCAGAACCGAACCCGGATAAAAATGTTTGAAAGATTACCACCCGCAAATCACTTTTTTTGCGGGTCACCCGTCGGGTACCCGACCCGATGCAGGACTCTGCTCCCCGCATCACCCGCCTGTGCACATCAAAGACGCAGACTCATTGTTCCCACTAAAGTAGGGGTGAGAGTAATAAGGAGGCAAAGTTGATGTTCAGTGTGTTGCCGGGAGCATATAAGGATTTATCCACGATCTTGAAAATGTAAAAAATGTAGTGTTCAAAACATAAAAATAAACTGGTTTAAAAAAGTTATTGTTTAATGTTTTAAGGAGGTGATGCTACTCAGCCAATCAAATCGGTGCAGGCAGTGAGTCATTTCAAATGGTGCTCAAAAAACAGAAAGGTTGACAGCGAAAACGGAGCATTTAATGACATTTTCTCTCACTGGACCTATTTGAAATGCAATTGAATACCCCTGCATTATAGCAACAACAACAACAACAACAATAATAATAATAATAATAATAGCAATAATAATTGGGAGGGGGGGGCGCGGCTGTTCTTATGTTCTCTGAGTGGAGGCTCACCTTCCCACACTTTGAAAACCCCTGGTCTATAAGATAGAGAACTGTAGCGGATACGACCCGTTTTGTCTCCGTGTGGCTGCAGCCTAAGTCTTAACCAGCTCTCCAGTTCATGCCTATGGGGCAAATGATCGCAGTTTTCTGCGATTTGCGTGAAAACGGCTAGGCGAATCTCTTTATAAAAGACATAGCAACCCGATCCCGGTCATTCCGCACGTTTTTATGTGTTTTTTGTGTGTTTCGTGTCAACGCTGCCGGACGAGTAGCATGACAACATTTGTGGCGGAAGAAGGAGAATAAGATCAGATGAGATAAGTATGTTGAATACTATATTGTGTGGCTTCGCCAGTCACACAGAATGAAGATATGTGTAATGGGAATGGGAAGCTTGAGGATAAGGACCCATACACCAAACACATTTCTTTTTTTATTTGTTGGTAGTGTTGAGGGCAAGGTTGTTGTCAGCAGACCATGTTGTTAGAAGCTAAACCTCCTCCCTGTAGGCTGACTCATCGCTGTGACTGATAAGTCCGAACACTGTGGTGTTGTCTGCAAACTTAAAGGGGACCTATCATGCAAAATGCACCTTTGTACGTCTTTTATACATGAAGATGTGTCCCCGGTGTGTCAGGGAACTCACCAAGTGTCAGAAAACACAACCCTCTCTCTTTTCCTCCATACCCAAATCTCTAAAAAAGGGGCTGCAACGGATCTGATACAGACTGATCCAGATTTGAACACTTCTGTGACGTCACAGAAGTGGCGCTACGGCTATTGGGCCAACTCCACCAATCAGGAGGAGACAGCCACGGACATTGCCGTTCGAAAACGGTGGAGACGCTGTAGTACACATGCCAGGCCTGTAGATGGTGCTGTTCTCACAGAATCAGCCCATGCAAAGACTGTTAAATTGAGCAAAATGAGGAATGGCTAAAATGCATGATCTGTTTGGTATTTTGAAAAATAAAAAGTATGAATATGCCTTATATAGGTATGGTCCTACACCAGGGGTCTCCAACCTTTCTCCACCTGAGAGCTACTTTGAAAAAATGAAAGTGGCCAAGAGCTACTTGCATCGCATCGCTTACATTTATTCACATAGCACTCATCAGTTGAATTAAGCTACTTTTGTGTGAAATTGCAATACCTAAAGCTTATCTTAAATCTTAACTTCACATCAAGGTCCAAGAAAACGACAATTTCTCACATATTAATATGGACAACATAGTGAGTACTTATTATGGCCCACATAGTAAATACATCGCCTTAATCACCACCTTGCAAGCATCTTATGGCACATGTGTAAAATAAGTGCATTCACTCTTTTTCACAGTCAGTGAGATGAATGGCGCTGCATGGAGTCCACCATAGAGGTGTATGCTGGACCCACTTAGGTTCACTAATAGAGTCATTTACATGTTCATCAGTCGGTCTTGTTCTGTATTTAGATTTCATTCATGCCAGAAAAAGCTGCTTCACAAAGGGAAGTATACAGAACCAAATAAAGCAGACAGGTTCAGTGCTGCTTGGTGATGTTCTTATAGTTGTCTGAGCGTACAAGGCTCCAGAAATGTTGTGAGTTTTGCTGAGACTTCAGCTGAACATGATTTTGGAGATGTATAACCTCCATCTCCATCTCCACAGGATTGACACTGAACAGTTCAGCCATCTTTTTCTTCTTCTTCGTGTTGACATTAAATTATAAACCATAATTAATCAATTGTAGGTCTAGCCTCCCTATATCTGTGTGTGACATTTTTCCATCCTCAAAAACAAAAAATACTTCTGCAGTCTAGCTGCAGCTTCAAGCAACGGTCTTCTGTTAAAGAAAGGACACTGAATGTCCTGAATGAGGCATCACACACAGGACTTAAGTCTGAACACAGCAGACAACAGGAGGATTTACAACAGCATTATAAAAACAAAAATAGTGCATGTGGGTGCACACTTACATTCTCTGTCTTACTGTTACATGAGTCCCATGAATGTATGAGATTAAGTTAGCTTCATCTTCTCAATCAGTGATTAAGTGAATAATAAAGTTTCTATCAGGGTCACTGTCAGCCTGTCACTCATTATTAGTAGTTATTTTTCAGGAGGGGGCGGGGTTTAGAGGAACGGAGAGGAGACGGTGATCGCGGAAGCTTTCCTCCTGCCTTCACAAACTTTACACGCGTATTTATCAACTGAAAATAGCGAGAGGACATTCATACTCTGCAATCCAAGACTTGATTGAATCCACCAAAAACCTGACATGACGATAACGAGTGTTTTTCAAAAACACAAATCCCTCCCTGTGTGTCTCTGAGCCGCGACACGGCCTGATTCAGAGCCGGTCATTCTGCTGTTGGTTCTGACTGGTGCTGCTGGAGAAAGCAGACTGCTCCGTGTGTGGTGTCGCTGTGCCGCTGTCACGTCTGCTCCTTGATCTCTGCGTCACGGACCAATTTTATATTTGTGTGACGGAAACAATTCTAAAATAAAAACACTTTATTGTGTGGCCGAAAAATCAAGAAGCAACCTTACTACGCTATAATCGATAATCGAGCGGCGAGCTACTGAAAAGCTGCCCGCGAGCTACCGGTAGCTCGCGATCGACGTGTTGGAGACCCCTGTCCTACACTATATTATTGAAATATAGCATGATAGGTCCACTTTAATGAAGGCACGGGAGGCATGAACAGGAATGAAGTCATGTGTGAAGAGGGAGTAAAGGAGTGGGCTGAGCACTCAACTCTGTGGAACGCCACTGTTCAGGCTCAAGGCGTTTCTGTTTGAAGCTGTGATGTAGATAGAGTTTATTTAGTTTCGCGTTAAGTTTTGTGTTTGCAAGACATGTAAAGTATGTTGTATTTTAGCTTTATCTTGTCTGGCAGCAGTCACTCAGTCTGTAGGGACTTGGCCTTGGAACCGAAGGGTCGATGGTTCAAGTCCCAATCGGACCAACATTACGGAGTGTGGACTGTTAGCTGGAGAGGTGCCAGTTCAACTCCTGGGCACTGCCGAGGTGTCCTTGAGCAAGGCACCCTACCCCCAACTGCTCCGGGCTCTGGAGAACTGGCAGCTGTTTCTATGTCTAAAGGTCCTGTGTGTGCATGTGTGAGTGCATGCAGTGGAAAACAGAATTTCCCCTGATATAATCCTTATCTTTACTTCATTTGTATTCTTATTCAGATCCCGGTGCTGAGGGTTCCACTGCTGGTCACTGCAGCTGGAGGAGAGGATGCAGCCTCTGAAGTGGAACCTTCTAAAACAGAAGGTGGGGATCCTGGTTGCGGTTATTAGTTAAGAGATTTAGTTTTTCTTTAGAGAACATTCATTTATTGGTTCATAAATGAGTCCTCAAACCCGGTAGTGAGTTAGCATTTTAGCCCTTCCTGTTCCCTCGCCTCAAGATCAATTTGTTTTTGGTTAGAGGCTTGACATAGGACGTGAGGTAACACAAACTGAAGAGATTTTAACGTTTTATTCTACAAGATGAAAAAAGTCAGTAAATACCCCACTGGGGTGGATGTCTGAAGCTCCTAAAAACAACGGTTGCTAACAAGTATCTAAATGAGACGTCATTAGCTTAGCGCTGGTGATGTGAAGTCATCTGATTATCCTTCTGAACAAACGTGAAAGTATCATAAACGTGATAAACGCACAAACGTGCGTTTGCCAAAGATCTTATGTTCTGCAATATTCCAAAACCTTGTCATATATTGTACTAATTAAATATATATGTACAAATATATCACAGTATTCATGTGTGCCCACTTTTCAAATATATTCAATCAATTAAAGTTGGAAACAATTTCAAACGAATCTTAGTTGATATAAAAAGCCCAATCCTTTATTTTCATAACAAATCTTTTTATAAGAAATCTGAAGCTTCTGTTTTAAGCCAGCGAACTAAATATGAAACCCTGTGGAGAGCTGTGATGTAGGCTGTTGTGTTTCTTACAGCATTTTCAAGTATCAAGCTTAATTTGATTGATTTTGCTAACTTATAACTTAGCATATACCTCACCTCTAGTGAGGGGCCCTGCCCTTCTTATATTTTTCTGTATGTGGCCCTCGGTGAAAAAAGTTTGGACACACTATGGGCTCAGAACTTCATTGCAACTGTTTAAAATAGTTTTTGGTTGAATAAACCACAAGGCACCAAGCGCCTCGGACAGTCCTTTGTGCCTGTAGCCATCAGGCTGCACAACAAGGGGTTAATGATGAAAAATAAATCAAATTAAATCACTGGTCGTAAATATACACTGTTTTCACAACCCATGTTAACTTGTCACTTTCACTTATTATGCACTTTATAACTTAGATGATGACCAAATATGTATATATGCTGACAGTTATTTTACTCTTATTTTTATTTATCTCCTATTTTTATAGTCTTTTATTATTATTATCATTATTTCCTTGATTTTATGTTATTTATTTTAGATTTTAGATTTTATTGATCTGTGTGAATCTTTGCTGTACTGTTTTTTTTTCACGCTTACCCTTACCCTTGCTTTGTACAACTGAATTTCCCCTCGGGGATTAATAAAGGTTCATCTTATCTTATCTTAAACCCCTGTGGTTCCTCTAACCCGCCAACTCCAGTGTTTCCTCTCCTTCCCCACAGGTGCCGTGTCCCGGCTGGCAGCAAACACCCTGAACCAAAAAGTTCTTCAGTAAAAGTAATACAACTGACTGGTGGAGAAGACCATTTGTTACCATTTGTGATGACTTTGTACCGTGCTAACAAGCACATGAGCCCATAGAACAGGCGTGTCTAACAAGCAGGGAGAAGAAGAACTGTTGTGTGTAAAGGAGCTTTGTTCTACCTCAGCCTGTTTCACTTCAGCTGACATGCCGTCACTCCAAAGCTTTACTAAGTCTCTCTTTTGGATAGTCACTTTTGTCAACATATTTAATCAAGGCCTAGGAAATAGTGTCTTCTCCACCTCTCTGAAGCTCATATGTACCAACGAGAATAAACATCTTAGAATAGCTTGAACTTTGTGAATAAACCCTGTTCACAGTTGGAGCCTGATGTATCCTGGATGTGAGGAAGGGAATATATCTACTACTTTTGGAAATGTTTCAGATGGTTTGCACCGTGATCATTGTTTAACATTAGGGCTCTGCACAGGTCATAATAATAAAACATCAAGCATATATGTGTTGGTTTGAGCTTAAAACTACAATGTCAGCTGCAAACATAAACTTTGGAAACATTAATCAAGACTTTCCCTCTAGTTTTGACATTATTTCAAAAGTACTAACAGACCCAATTCTAAATAACTAAACAAGTTCTACCAATAACATTAATTAAGTTGATATTCATATTTTTACATTAAAATACTTTCCCTTTACAGAATATCGTGCCTTGATCTCTTTTAATGTTTCTTTTCATTTCATTTTTCTCTTTCTTCATCTCTTCACTTCTCATCTGTTGCGAGGTAACTTCAGGATTAACTCTGGGTTTTCTGTCTTACGACGCTGGTTCACTTCTTACTGGGGTAGATCTCCATGGTAACTTGTGCTGAACGGTCGAATAGTCCAAAAATCAGCTCCTAAGTTCTAACCCTATCGTCTATTCCTTGACCTCTGAGTGAAAGGTCACGGGGTTAAGGGATAGTGGACAGGAGAATTCAAAAGGACTTAGGAGAAGAGACCGACCGCGGTACTTTAGAGAATCGACTGCACTTTCACTATCCCACGTGTTTATGATGCGCCAGCGGACGTCATGAATGTGCGTCTGCTGCTGTGGGGAAACCATGGAAACCACAGTTCTCTATACAGCGGACTACAACATGGATGTTCAATAAGAACGAGGGACTACTGTAAACTCATCTGGAGACTCTGCTCCGTGCTCTGATGCTGTTGTTTTATGCTTTATGAACGTGATGCTGTTGTTTTATGCTTTATGAACGTGGTGCTGTTGTTTTATGAACGGCATGGTGTTGTTTTATGCTTTATGAACGTGATGCTGTTGTTTTATGAACGGGATGCTGTTGTTTTATGCTTTATGAACGTGGACAACAGAGAAACAAATTCTTCATGAACGAGGTTGGAATTGAAATAAAAAAGGAAAGTGAAACTTATGCTCGTCGTCACCCTCTCCCTCCGGTCCACATTAATACAAATGATCCCAATACGTATGATTGTATGAACTATGAAAAGATCTTAAAATAAATACAAATGTATTTATTATAAACGTTAGTCCTTAACATCCATCACTGTGTATATCACCATTCAAACGTCTTTTAAAAGTTGAACAAACCCCACACAGCTCAGTAAACAATGTGAAATGTTGACTTTATTTGATCATTTCAGTAAAAACTAACGTTCATATTCCTCTTTTTGATTATAATACTGATGAACGTTCAGAACAAAGCACTTTGACAACTTACCACATACGTTTTAAAATGCTTAATAATAGGGATGCTCTGATCAGGGATTTTGGGGCTGATCACCGGAATCAGTATCGGCCGATCCGATCATAGGGTGGGTGGGGCCTATGGGGATCTTCCATTTAAAGGGATGTTTAAAACTCAGTTAATGCGGCTCATTTTTATATTGCTTCAGTTTATAATCGTAACGGATCGAACAGTTCAGATTAATTTTTCAATACATGATGCGCTTCCAAAAACATCAACCAACATAATTATTACATTCAAATTAAGTACATTATTCAAGTTTACATTAACTTTGGATAATAACACGGGAGAAATGATTGGAAGCGCTCTCTCTCTCCTCTCTCTCTCTCTCTCTCTCTCTCTCTCTCTCTCTCTCCTGACAGCCTGTCAGTATCGTCTCATGCTGCTCACTGATCCAGTAATGAGTGACCCGACAGTGAAGAATAAATATATGTATAACTAGTTTAGCTTGTTCCAGAGGTAAATCAAATAGCTAAGTGTGTTAGGTCTAACTCTTATGGCGCATTTCCACTGCAGGCCTCGCTCGGTTTGGTTAGGCCTTATTAGGCCCGGCTCACTTTAATGCTGCGCATATCTGTTCAGAAACTAGACAAAAGTTAAACCAGTACAAACCACAGACTGTCTGTGTCATGGTGAATACAGTCGCTGCTTTATTTATGTCTGTAGGCCGTTGTTGTGAGTGTGGATGGTCGGAGCATATATAACGTTAGCTTAGCCAAGCTCCATTTAGAAAACAAGCATGTTAAAAGGTTTTCTCTGCCGTCTGTCTGCCGACTCAAAGCATTAATTCATGGTTTTTACTAACCGGTATCAGTGTGTTGTTACTTCGACATCATTTTGAAACGTGTATTACAATTAAATCACGGTCAAATATGTTCATCTTGTTGTAGTTGTAGCCCCCTTGCCAGCGATTCTCTCTCTAGTTTAGCATACTCAGCCCGACTAAGCCTGGTTGTTCCTGGCCCTAGAACCACGATTTTATGGGGCCAGAAAAACTGTGAATTAGGACCCGCTAGCCGGTACGAGGCCAAGTGGAAACGCAACCAAAAACGGGCCCCGCACGGCATGCTTAAAGCGAGCTACCCGCTGCAGTGGAAACGCGCCATTAGTGTGTGTTTTGCTCCGCTCACCGGTCCGTCAAGGCAGGTGGATCTGCAGGATTTCTGCTTCACACGACACGTTGCATATCGCTATTTTATTGTCTTTTTCGGACACCTTAAAATACTGCCAGACCGGTGAAGACATTTTGGCGAGCTTGTTTTGCCGCGCACAGAGAAAAGTGTCATATATTTTACGTCATGTGATCGGCTCTCCTGATCGGCCTTTATAGAGAGCACCGTTATAGAGAGCACCGATCGGTCGGCCGATAACGATCGGCGGCCGATCGATCGGAGCATCCTTACTTAATAAGCACCGTAACTTTCATGATAGAATTTCTCGGTCATAATCGGTTGTTTCCGTGAATGGCCGAATATTCCCTCGCCTTAACCTGCGAAGCCCGAGAGCCCCGGTACCGGGGGCTGCGGGTTTTTTTTCTCACGAGACTGTGTCTCAGGGCTTCTTAACATTTATCAAACTATTAATGTTCCATACTCACTTAATGGGAAGAAACTCAGCTAACTGACGATACGAACCATTTTTACCGAAACAAATACAAGTCTCACAAGAAGCGTCTAAATGAGCCCTGAATGAAAAAATGCTATGCACTTAGCACAGAACTCACGGTAAAAATAATCTTATTACTTATCGTAACTGCACAAAAAAAAAAGATATCGATTAGCAAGCTGAGATTCCACAGATTCCAGAAATATAAGTATCATCACTGAGCGATCCGAACTCGCGACAGATCCATGTGAAAACAGACATCACAACACGTAGCATTACGGAGCATTCACGGGACATCGTCTTAGCTGTTGTTCTGATCAAAAGTCGTGTTCAATGGCATTAAAACGCTGCTGAAGGTTAATCCAATGTGTCTGTGTCACTTTGAAATGATTATTGATAATCCATCCTTCCATTTTTATGACAATAACAGAGTTTTCTTATTAGCTGCTACGATAGCCACTAAAGTGTATCGCAGCTTCCAGTTCCGGGGCACTCTGGCTACGCATCACTCATTCACCAATGGGTAATGTTTAGATGGATTTTAGGAACTTCCCTTCGATTCTATTGGCTCTAACGGTTAAAAAGAGATGTCAATCATCAAAATCGAACGAGGGGGGCCAGAGATATGGAAGTAAGGAACAGAGGTGGAGAGGCACAACGTGTCTACATACATGCACTCCCTTAGGATAGGGTGAGGGAAAAGAGTAGGAACTAAGATGTATGCACCACATCTATGTACCATGAGCGCATTGCTCCTAAAACGTTTTTTGGCACTGACACCAATCAACAGTTGTGTGTCGACTCGGCAGGGATCAAGGCACGTATATGCCTCTCCCTGCTTCCACCGTCTACACACACACAACCAAATTACATCTGTACCATGAGCGCATTTCCCCTAAGCCGTACTAGTAGAGAGAACCAAATATGTAAAGCACTTTTTTGTTAATTTATGATTTTATGAGATGCGCATCGCATCGGGCTCAGTGATGGAGATGCACATCCCTACTCTGAACCCATCTGAACCACTATCTGAAGCAGTCACTGGCCTAAAACAATACAAGCCTCAATACGCGCTTCACCAACAACTTCCTGGATAACTCAAACCATGCTCCGAAGCCTCGGCACGTCACATCACTAGTTCAATCAGGAGAGACGGTTTTGATGGAAGAATACATATTCATTGCCAGGGATACACAATGAATATAATGGTGATTTTAGCGATTAGGCCCCATTGTGCAGGAGTATCATTCGGGAGGGGAGAACCGATCCGATGAAACCTCCCGGGGTCTAGACTAGGGATGGGTACCGAACCCCGGGATTAAACGGGCCCCGGTGCTGAATTATTAAAGACTGTGGTACCGTTAAGCTCCGACGTAATCGGTCTTTTTATCGGTACTGGAGACATCTAAAAAAATGTCATATGTATTATTGCTACACAAACAATATATTTCAGTTTTAGAGTCGCCAACTCCGTTTCTAATATGCAAACAGACTGCAAAATGCGTCTATGATTATTTGTAGTATTTTCGATCTTTCCAATCCAGACGAGAGATCTCTCTCCCCTGTCTGTGTGCGAGGGGGCTGGGGCTATGAGGGGCCGTGTAGGCCAAAATTCAAACTCACCTCGCACACACACTACTGAAAACATCTGGCCTTGCACACACACTACTGAAATACTCTCACGTTCACTACTGAACACCTCACACACACACTACTGAACACATCTGGCCTTCCACACACACTACTGAAATCCTCTCACATTCACTACTGAACACCTCACACACACACTACTGAAAATTAGGCTCACACACACACTACTGAAAAGTAGGCTCACACACACACTACTGAAAACATCTGGCCTTGCACACACACTACTGAAATCCTCTCACATTCACTACTGAACACCTCACACATACACTACTGAAAATTAAGCCTCACACACACACTACTGAAATCCTGTCAAATGTACTACTGAACACCTCACACACACACTACTGAAAACATCTGGCCTCACACACACACTACTGAAATCATCTCACGTTCACTACTGAACACCTCACACACACAATACTGCAAATTAACCTCACACACACACTCCTGAAAAACATTTTACTGAAAGGTTCTCAGTAGGGAATGTGCATGTGTTTCACCTATGTGTGTGTGAGGGGATTCTTGCTGTAACGGAAGTCATTCTAATGTAACGGAAGTCAGTGGTCTCTTTGCTAGCCCCGTTAGCTTCATTAGCTCCAGGCTGCTACTCCGAAGTGTTTGTTGTGTTGATGCCTGGTGGAGTATTCTTCATTGAAATATCGCACTTATTGTATGGCTCTGCGGTTCAAACACACCGTCCATGAATGCAGTTTATTCGGTAAGTACAATTCAAGCACTTTATTTCTTACTTGTCTTTTTATTCAGCTAACAAGCGAGACGAAGCTACATCTGTGCTAACGATGCTATCCGTAGCATACAAGTTAAAACATAATGGAGAAGTGTAAAACATTAAGAAGAATTATACTGTAAAACATAAGGCTTCTCGGTGAGGTTGGTAAAATAAGGTCATGCTTGTACATTAGTTAGTTTGCTAGTTAGGTAACTGTATGCATTGTTATTGTTAATTCAAAATAGCTATGCTCGACGATGCAGACAGCTCGCGTCACATTAGTGTTGAAGAGCAGAGTACTGTATGAGATTAACCTCACTATAAGATCTGTGTACATCTGAAACATATAAATCTCACGTTTCCAGTTGGTTCCAGAAATAACATTGACGTAGATATTGCAATATGGTTTGAAACTAGCTGGAGTTGATTATTGAAGCTTACTGGTTAACGTTCATCATATTAAACGAACGAACCCAAACGTTGTTGTTTTTATTAATATTATTACCAATACTTACTCAGCATTTTATTACCATTACACTGGAGAAACCGACTTATTGTGGCAGCAGAACGTGAACATGTAACTTAATGCCTGCATTTGAGGACGAAAAATAGCTCAGTCAATGCTTTAGGGACAAGGAAATGATTTGTTTAAATATTAGATATGACATTATGTGTGCTTCTGTGACAATGAAGCTTATTCATTGCTTTACATTTGTTGAAGATGTTTGTCTTTTACCCTTACGTGTGTGTTACAAATGAATGTGAATATGGCATAGGACAAATATTTAAATTGACTGTCTCATGAAAAACGATTCTAAAATAAAAAGGACCACAACTATACAATAATACACAATCCAACTGATAAGATACAGTAAGGGCTTTGATATCCAGCACTTTCTTTAAGGATAACAAAAAGATTATCACATGACATCTGCATGTAAAAAAGTCTGTGACCAACACATTGTTACTTTACATATATATCTGTTTGTTTAAAGTTTCCAGGTGATGCAGCAGACAGACCAGAGGATGCTGACCACGAGAGACAGACCTATTCCAAACATCAGTGAACTTCAGCATGGACTCAAAGGTACAAGGAATCGAGAAACGTTCTGGTTTAAATAGATAAAGTAACAACTATAATCCCGCGACCCGACCACGGATAAGCGGGAGAAGATGGATGGAACAACTATAATCAGCTTTCACATTTCAATGTATTTAAGGCAATTATTATTTTACATTGTGAGAATTGCTACCATTTGTCTCTACATATTGTCTGTAAAAGACGTGGTAAAAGTGGTTCTTGCAGTGAGACAACCGAGCAGTTGAATATTATTTAATAAGATATTTTAATGTTGATTAACTGCAGACTGTTCATTCATAGTCTGATTATCTTTGTAGTACAAAGTGATGAATTAAAAAAACACATTATTTCTACAGCCGCTAAATAAACAAACGTTTCATAAATAACACACTTGCTCTGCAATAATGTCATATGTTTCTTGTCATTTCTGTTAGGAAAGGACATACCTGAAGGACACAACTGCCTCACTGTTTTCTCAGAGGGGCAAGAAGAAAATGTAAAGCTGATTTCAGATTAAAGACCAATACAGGACATTCACTAAGAAACTACACTTTTATTGTGAACACAAAGTCAAACAGGACCATCATTTGTTTGTGGCAGCTGAGCCCAGTATGGGCTCACAGATGCAGTTAGGTGGTTTCTTCATCAGACCTGGTCCTCCTCCATCAGGCCACGTCCTCCTCCATCAGGCCACGTCCTCCTCCCAGAGAAAGACCTCTCCACCTTCTCCAGCCAAACCCACAGACAGGACATCCGTCACGCTGAGGTTTCTCCCAAAGTCTCTGCACGCTGTCTCAATTGATCCACACTGTGAATATGAGGGGGAAATGTGTGTCATAAATGCTTTAGACAATAAGAAATATGAAGTTAACTGTAAGGAATGGCTCATTCTTTTTTAAATAGACAAAACTATTACTGTATTTCAATATCTCATGTCTG